>NC_050587.1:40157500-40205000 GCF_013368585.1 Megalops cyprinoides | reverse complement strand
TGGGAGGGGGTCTGGTTCATTTCACATCAAAAATTTCAATTAACCAATTGGAATAATTAGTAGTTTAACTGGAAAATCCCACAGCCTGTCCTGTCTGTAAGACCCGGTGGATCACAGACCTCCAGGCCTGAAGCAGTGCATTCTGGGATTATATAGACTCTTAACCTGCATCTTTCCCTGGGGGCTTGCAGGCTGTGCTCCAGGCAGTGGTGAATTACATAACTTGCAGTATTAGAACTCAGGGCTCATAATTACATATTCAATGGAAGAGGGCCCTGAGTCTGCATTTCCTCAGAGGGATGGTTTCGCTGCGCTGAAATCCTGCTTTCTTTGGTCTCCACTCCCTCATGTTCTCTCTCTCCCAATTCATTTCAGTCTTTTTCCAATTAAATCTGCCTCATTGGCATGAAACACGTTCTGTAAATTTGACCAAAGCTCAAGAATATACAACAAGTGTTTAAGCCAGTGAATATTCACACAGATTAAACATTATAATCATAATAATGATTTTTTGTAATAGTAAATAAAAAGAGTATGGTTTCTCTCTCTCTCTCTTTCTCTCAGTTTTTTTTTTTTATCAGATTCAGAGCTTTATTGGCGTGGCAGGTGTACATAAATGTTGCCAGAGCTCTACAAACGCATTGACATAATAAACTATTATAATTGATGAAAATTGAGGACATATGTAAAAATATATATTACAAACAAGAACACAATGGAATGAACAGATTTGATTGAATGAGCTGTCCTGGAGCCCTCTGTGCTGGCCCCTCAGGCTGTGGCGTGTGGCAGATCTTTGGGACACTGATGAGTCAGAGTGTCCCTCTCCCAGCATCTTCCTGGGGTGAGTGAAACATTTATGATCTCTATATACTGTCAAAAAAGCATAAAAATAAGCAAAAAAGTAAAAAAAAAAAACTCAAAAGAGTCAAACCTAATGAGCTTGTGAAGCTGAAAACCCCCTTATTTATTAACGCCACCAAATTGTTACTCAGGTGCCTTCATGTTTCAACAGAGATGGGCAGAGAGAGAGAGCGAGAGAGGGAGAGAGAGACAAAATGTGAGAGAGAGACAGAATCAGAGGGAGATTAATTTAAGACCTCAGTTTTACAACTCCCTAAAACTCATTAAAAGTGGCTGCAAAGTGCAGAGCGAGGGGGGGGGGAGTGGGGGTGGTGTCTGAGAGCTGCTGTCTGGGCGGGAAGGCGCTGGGGGTGCCAGGGGTCTTAGATAAACACGCAGAAATGAGATTCTATTTATACGGGCCCTGCAGGCCGCTGTTCCAAGCAGGCCGCTGTGCAGAGCAGGCCCTGGAGCAGCGGTACAGGGCCACTCCGAGCCCCCCCCTCCGAGCCGGGCCGCCGCTACCCCGTAATTAACGCCGCTGTTAATTGGACCCAGCGCTGGCGCTGTCTGTCAGGCGAGGGGGCGGAGTGCGGTTGGACACAGAGGGGAGGATCCATCAGGCCGCTCTCTGGACTCTGTATGCAAATCACATCTACTATTTCTTCAATTTCCTTAATTTCTTCAATCTTTAATTTACATACCTGCAAAACTAAAACCTCGTAAACTGAAAGTTCTTCCCTTGCGTGAGGAGTTTATTACTTAGACACTAATATAATCTGATGTAATCTAATCTAGCTCTTGCACAGAGCTTTAAAGACTGCAGTAGAGAATCCGTACAAAACAGGGTTGAAGTAAGTATAATCCAGCAGGTTGTGCAATAATAGTATTTTGTATCACTAGCCTTACACTTACATTGGCCACAGATTTGTGCAGTGGCTTGTGATGGATGTCTTAGCACTGGTGTTTTCTGTAACCAAAGTTCACATAACTTCAACTTTTGCCAGCTACATTCCATGAGGTTCAGCCAATCATTGCTGTCTTGAGAGTTGTCTATCACAATTTGGCTGACATTATATCAATAAAAAAAGTGGTTTTTGGAGGAAAAAAAATCTACTGCTCCACTGCTCCAAAACTGTTCACTCCAGAAGCATCCGTTTGGCAGGAAGCCAGCTGTGGATGTAGGGAAGCCGCGCTGTGCCGGTCTTTCCCCACAGTGACAGTGACCCCCCCACCCGTTTCCCGTGAGGGCTGTCGCTGCATGTCAAAGGGACCCCCCCTCCTCGGTTTATCTGTGTGACAAGTCTAATTAATTCTGAGAAAGATAAATTTAGGCGTTACGGTTCTAATTCAAAAACAGCCCGGTAAATGAGCAATGCTGTAAAATGTATGACAACACCAGTGAGACCTGGCCATCAGACTTCTGTTAAAAGTCATCAGTTTGCCAAACCCACTCCCATTATAGCGTGAAGTCAGATCCGTTTCCCTCCTGAGCCGCGGGATGCGCTAGGCACACAGAGCGCAGTAAAGACAGCAGGTCTAAATGAGAGGAGATGCAGGAACGGCCCTCGCGGCATCTCACACCTGCTGGGCAGGTAGGCACTTCACACCGCGCAGATAGCAGTAATTACACTGCCTGAACATTAACACCTGATTTTCTGTAATTGTTTTGCTCTTCCCCTCTTCAACGAGCTGTAAGGTGCCTGTCTGTGGCTGTGTCCTCTCAACAGGAAGTGACAATAACGTTACACCATGTCGCTAGTCCACCAGGGTCTCCTCAAACTTTACCTGCCATTCCAGGGCCACACCTGTTCCAGTTTTCACTCTGCCTTTGTGTAAATGAACTTTCTCTCTTCGTCTTTTTTTTTTTTAAATCCATTTTCCATGATTGCCATTCCAAACTTTAGTCTACCATCTTCAGGTCTCCCTGTACCTCATGGGGGCTGTTCAATCTATCCCCAATGGTGTTCTGTCATTGGCCTCGAGTTTTGAATACTGTAAAACACTTTCTTGTGCAAGTCATCACATGTCTGCTGTTCACTGAAACACATTAAAAATACCTGGTTTGCTTGATTAATTTGCTTAAATTCCTGCCGCAGTATGATAGGTTGAATTCCTCTCCCCCATTTCTCTGAGCATCTGCCTGTAACAGGACATTGCGGCTTATAATGTTGGGAGATAGAGGTTCTGGTTGGGAATAGGATGTTCTGGTTACTAAGAGGGGCTTCTGGTTGGTAAGAGGAGGTAATGGTGGATTACAGGAGGGAACATTAGACGCTGTTTGGGAACGGGATGTTCCAGTTGGTGACAGAATGTGCCGGTGCTATGGATGTTCTCTCTTCAACCACGCCTCTTCATGAATATTCATCAGCTGACAGCGCATCTGAACACTTTCAGCTCTCAGGGATGGAATGGACAGAGGAAAGCAGACGGAAGCAAAAAAAGACAGAAATTTCCCACGTCGGGTGCCAGGCGCCGGGTATCTGTGACGGCATCGCTGACGTCAGGGACATGCCACCTCCCCCGGCGGGCGGCGAAGACGAGCGGCACCTTCGGCGTTGGCAGCACACTGACTGACCAGCTGGGCGCCTGGGCGTCTGCGCGAGCCGGAGGCCTGTAGCTTGTAACTGCACTGTGCTACAGTGAACCTGCGCTCCACAGTGACTGTGCTCCACAGTCAGACTGCGCTCCACAGTCAGACTATGCTCCACAGTCAGACTGTGCTCCACAGTGACTGTACTCCACAGTGACTGTACTCCACAGTGACTGCACTCCACAGTCAGACTGTGCTCCACAGTGACTGTACTCCACAGTGACTGTACTCCACAGTCAGACTGTGCTCCACAGTGACTGCACTCCACATTCAGACTGTGCTCCACAGTGACTGTACTCCACAGTGACTGTACTCCACAGTCAGACTGTGCTCCACAGTGACTGTACTCCACAGTCAGACTGTACTCCACAGTGAGGCTGTGCTCCACAGTGCGGCTGTTTGAGTAGCACGGTTGTTATTGTTCTCTGTGTGATTAGGCAGGAACAGAAAGCTGACGAAACTGCTGATTCCCAAAACGGCATATGACCCCCTGGTGGTTCCCTCTCAGGCCTCCACAGCAGCTGCCCTGAGGATATCCTCCCAGTGTTGCTAAATGTGGCATTTTGTTGCCAGTTCTACAGACTTCTACAGTTTTCTGGCAGCATTAAAACACAAAAGTTGCTTTAAAGTATTTCTAAAAAGCAAATATTGTCAGCTTTGCATGTGTCTGTCACGCCAGCCTGCCCCTTAAATGAAGGAGCCGTGCGGAGAAGTGAGTACCTCATCCCAATGCAGGCCAGGCCCTGGACTCTTCCATCTATAAAAAGATACTTTTTGAGGGCAATCTGGCTACTGTTTTTTTCACTCTGAACAGTTGGTCCTGAGGAGAGCTGTTCTGGGGAAAGGTGTCTGGTTGCCATGGTGTTGATGGCATCCTCCACCAGATCCATGTGCAAAAAAAAAAAAAAAAGAAGCCATGGATGCCAGTTTCCGAGAACGTGTTCGGGGACATAAATTCGTGCCTGTGAAGAGAGACGTCAGTTGGCCTCAGCATTTGCATCTTTTTCGGTCACACAGACCAGAGCCCCGCTGAGAGAGCTGCTCACGTTACGTACCATTCACATGTCCATGTAGCAGCGTAACAGTGTGGCAAAGTGAGGCTGTTAATAATCTATGATGGAAATTGGTGCCCAGGTGTCCCATTGCGCAGAACCGCAGATTACAGAAGGTTCTGGAATGCAGTCTGGTGTTCTGGAACTCTGAAGCTCTGGAGCCGTGTGCGTTTGTTTCAGGAGGAGTGCTGTGTCTCTTGCTTCCTCCAAGCGTTTCGGAGAGGAGATGTGGTGAATCCGCCTGATGACCAGGCCTGTAGTCATGGCTTTGCCTGCCGCCTTCACCGCCCCACACTCAGAGGCAGATAAACAGATGCTGGGAGAATGAGAAGTAATTGGGTGGGGGCATTGATTTTTTTGGTGACCTCGCAAAAGCGCTCTCTGCCTCTCGCGCTGAGCGCAGCCTCGGCGTCACCTCTGTGCCAAATGTGAGTCAGGAATAGAAATGGTCACCGCTGGCAACAAAGCCAAGCGATGGTCTCGCCGTGGTTAAACGCTCGGATCAGGCGGGATCGCGGAAGGGGGGGGGGGTTATTGGGGTGTGCTGGTGAACGTGCAGAGGGCCGCTGGAGGAGGCCAAACCTGCACTCCGGCCCCCGTGGCGAGCATCTCGTGCACCGACCGTGCCTGCGGTGGGACTGCCTGGGTCCTTCATTATTGCAAACTAAAAAAGCGTTGCCGTGGAAACCATACAGCCGCCTGCAGCCAAACTTAAATCTCCATTCCGATGCGTGCTTATATTTAGCAGCTCGGCGTCTCGGAGGGACCGGCTGTTGGCTGGGAGTGGGAGACTTCGGCTTCAGCTGTCCTCGGGCGGATGCTCCAACGCTCACGGTTCCAGTTCTGCTCGATGTTCTCCGCGCGTTGGAGAGGAGAAGACGGCAGAGAGTTCTCCCGGGCGCGCTGATACCTCTCTACGGTTAACGTTTCCAGCACAGCGCTGGGTTGATGTGCCAGCCATTTTGGCAGGTGCTTGAGGTCTTCATTTTCAACAGTTGATGCAGAGCCAGACTGTGTACTTTCTGTCTTGACGATCAGGATAGCAGCCAGTTAAAAAGTAGTAGATCAGTGCATGTTTTCCCTCCTTAAGACAGGTGTGCATAAGACAGACAATCTACTGCAATGACAAACTCCAAGACATCTCATATCCTCTCCTGTACAATGTTTTGTGTGTGTGTGTGTATTTGGTTGTGTGTCAGAAAGCATACCATGGCAATACCCCAGAAAGAAGGTCAACGCCACCCCAAAACAAACTACTTTTGGTGGCTGTAGCAGCCTCCCTGCCATAGTGACCTGTGGGACGGTCCATGGGGAGCAGGGCTTCACCCCTCTGAGTCTCAGAGTTCAGCTCTGGCCCTTAATTGGAGAGCCAAGCTCGCAAACACAGATGTTGCTGAAAGCAGTCATGATTTGGCCGGGAGAAATAATCTCACATATGCACTATTTGAAGATGAGTGTTAAAAACACACCCAGGGGAGGAGGGTGGGGGGTGTGTACGTGTGTTTCCAGTTTGTTACATAATTACAGAATAAATATATAAAATTAGTCATCATCAGCGCAGCTCCAAGAAAAATCAGCCCAGGCTCGTTTTCAGAGATGTTCTGTGGCCAAGCAGCTCCACTCAGATGGTATAAATGAAGTAATAAATTAAAGAAGCTTAGGACTGAATCCCTCCCGAGTGAATGCGGCCATTGCATCTGATGTTTAAAAAATCCATACAATCACATCTCCCTCTCTTTTTTTTCTCTCACTCTTCCTGTCTCTTTTTGGTCCCCGTCTGTGTCCGCTCTTCCTGCCTCTAGGTTTAATTTAATTCAGAATGATATATTTGTATGAGTCACGGAATGCAATTAGTACAAATCACCACACCAACATAAACAACAATCACTGAAATCGTACAACAGCATATTAATTGAGTCATATTTTGAAATAGTACCATAGTGATGATGGTTCTATCATAATACAACTCTTAAGGCTGATATTGGAAGATAACCATGACAAAAACTGCTACCACCCTTACTAGCAGAAGCTGAGGCAGTAGTAGTAGCGTTGTTAGAGTGTAGTAATGTAGTAGTAATTATTATGCCCATTTTTACTGCCTGCAGTTCTATCACAAGGATATCATCATTGTGACTATCAATACTACAACATAATTAGAAACAAACTCCAATAAGAACAAAAATGGCACTAGTGGGCAAAGGAAAGTGTTGCTCTGTGTTGACTCTCTCTCCCTATGTGTATAGATACAGTATATATATATATATATATATATATATATATATATATATATATATATATATTTTCTCTATCTCCACGTTCCTCTCTTTTCCCTCTCTCTCCCTTCCAGCTGTAAGAGACCCTACCCCCTCTGTCTCTCTCAGATTCTCAGATAAAGGCAAAATCCATCTGAGCACTTGAGTCACAACCAAAGGCAAATAACCTCATGACTCGTACTTACCATACTCAACAGTAGCGAAATGGTTTACCCGAGTCATTAGTATTCAGCTATGTTGGAATATGTGCACATATACGTGTCCACAATATGTGCGTGGGAGATTTATAGGGCTCTGAAAAAAGCAGTTCTGAAAAAGTATCTGACATCCCTTGAACTGCATGCTGGATAATTAAAGTGGGTATAAATATCTGCTGGCAACTTTAGAATATCTCACAGCTCACACCAGTAAAACTTATCATCTCCAGTGAACTTCAATTGAGGTATTTTGTGTGTGTGTGTGTGTGTGTGTGTGGATGCATGTAAAAATGTGTATGAGTGAGTGCTTGTGTGAATGTGTGTACATGTGTGCATGTGTGTGTGTACGTGTGGTGTGTGATTGTTTGTGTGTGTGTGTGTGTGTGTGTGTGTGTGTGTGTGACTATGTGTGTGATTGTGTGTGTGTGCGTGTGTGCGGATGTGTGTGTGCACGTGTGTGTGCATGCGTGTATGTATGTGTGTGCATGTGTGATTGTATGTTTGTGATTGTGTGTGTGTGTGCACGTGTGCGTGTGTATGTGTGTGTGTGTGTGCGCATGTGTGTGTGCACGTGTGTGTGTGTGCGTGTGTATGTGTGTGTGTGTGTGTACGTGTGCATGTGTGTGTGTGTGTGCGTGTGTATGTGTATGTGCGTGTGTGTGTGCGTGTGTGTGTGTGTGCGTGTGTGCATGTGTGCGAGTGTGTGTACGTGTGTGCATGTGTGCGCGTGCATGTGTGTGTACGTGTGTGTGCGTATGTGCATGTGTGTGTGTGTGTGTGTGTGTGTGTGTGTGCAGCACTTGGAGTGGCAGTGATCAGATGAATCTCTCTGCAGCTCTGTCAGGCTGCAGCTAGTGTAGGCGTCTTCTTTCTCATTGCTGTTACCTAGAGGGGGGTTTACATAACTCTCCGCCTCTCCCCTCCCTGGTTCCATCCCTCCATCCCCCGTCAACACACACCGTACTCACGCTCGTAACCTCCGCAGCCTTTCGCCATCGCCATAACAACCACGCTGCGCTGCGCGGCCGCCCGCGTGCGCGGTGTAGCGGCGTGCCGGAGCGCGGCGTGGAGGGGTGGGCTCACCGCAACGCAGCGGCACTCGCGGATAAAGGGCCTGCGTTCTGCCTGCGTGGGCTTCACTCCGGGCCTTCATTTAAACGCTGCGTTTCAGCGGATTCCGCGGCTCTGTCACACCGCCCCCCCCCCCCCCCCCCCACGGGCGCTCCTCGCTCCCCCACCTCCCCTCCACCTCCTCCTCCTCCTCCTCCTCCTCCTCAGTCAGCAGATGGATCTCTCCCCACTTCCTGTAAAGCCAGGGCCGCTGCTCTCTCTTCCTCTTCGTCACTGCGCTGAGCAGCTCCAGCACTGAGCAGCTCCAACACTGAGCAGCTCTCCAGCACTGAGCAGCTCCAGCACTGAGCAGCTCTCCAGCGCTGAGCAGCTCCAGCACTGAGCAGCTCTCCAGCACTGAGCAGCTCCAGCACTGAGCATTACTACACTGTCTTTATACTCTCACACATGTGAGAGGGAGGATCACTGCTCACCCACCTGCAGCTGCAAACTCAGGACCATCGTGACAAAGAGAGAGAAAAAGAGGGAGAGAGGGAGAGAGGGAGCGAGCGAGAGAGGGAGAGAGAGGGAGAGAGGAGAGAGAGGGAGAGAGAAGAGAGAGAGAGAGAGGAGAGAGAGAGAGAGAGAGAGAGAGAGAGGAAGAGAGAGAGAGAGGGAGAGAGAGAGAGAGGGAGAAAGAGTAAGAGAGAAGAGAAGACACAGAAAGAGACAGAAAAAGCACCAAACAGAAAAAAACAGAACAGAAAGAAAACGGAGAGCGGAAAGAGATCGGGAGCCAACAGAACACAAAAAGATGTCACCAGAATTGACTTGGTCATTGAATGGATCTGGGTGTGTCAGTGCACACTGAGTCTGAGAGCTGTCTTTTGGAAATATTACGTAAAGGGAGAAAAATAAATAAAAAGGATAATCTCACAGATTCATCACATTTTCTCTTTCAAACGCAGAATTTTCAAACTGACAGAGTGTGAGAGAGAGAGAGAGAGAGAGAGGGAGAGAGGGGGATGGAGTGTGGGAGAGAGGAGGAGGAAGAGGCTAGGTTAGTTCCAGATTTGTCCACTGTCTCATCAGAAATTTAAATGAAGTGAGAAGCCTCATTCACAGTGGCCTGCACTTGGATCAGACAGCGCTGTGACTCTTTTACATTATTGCAGTTTCTGACTCACGAGCCCCATCAGTCATGTCAGTCTCTGTGCTGTGAGTGGCCGACGGTTTGAACATGTTTCAGCCAATGGTATTCCTCAGGAGCCGAAGGTCCTGCCCGTTTGAGCTGTCTTTGATCTCAGACAGGTGATTGGTGGGCCAAACACACTGATCAGCTGCTGGCTTTGTGTGAGAATCCAAAAAAAAGGATTCAAAGAAGGAGCTGACAAAATGTAGAAAGTGGGGTTTCTGAGTTTACCTCACTCAGTGCAAGCTCAGGTAACCTGCACATGCTTTATGTACAAAAAATCAAAACACAGCACTGTGGTCTTTTTGTCCTCTCAGCTTCTTTGTTTGGGAGCAGAAGCTTCTCATACCTCTCACACTGTGTTGGCTATGCATGTCCTGTCTTTGACAGATGACTGTGGTGCTGTCCGTGTAGCTACGCTAGCTATGAATGTTATGACCACTCCCCTTCATAAATATTCATTATAAAGCTGGAAATTGTAGCACTTGTGATTTCAGAGTTGACCCTGAAAAGAACTTCCAATGTGTAGAGGTGAATATCTGGTCAGCATATAGAATGTCTGTGCTTCAGGTTTCTCGGAGTGTGTGTTGGGGGGGGGATCCCATTATCGGCTGTGGGCCTTGCCTCTCCTCCCTGCTCCGTGGGCCGACCCACAGCTCAGCAAAGCACTCCTAACTCCAGCTCCTCTGTACCACATGCACTGGGCACTTGCAGGCTACCAGCTGCTAGCAGCAACACTGCTTCAGTCTGAGCTTCAGTCTCTGCTTCAGCCTGAGCTTCAGTCTCTGCCTCAGTCTGAGCTTCAGCCTGAGCTTCAGTCTCTGCTTCAGTCTCTGCTTCAGCCTGAGCTTCAGTCTGAGCTTCAGTCTCTGCTTCAGTTTGAACTTCAGCCTCTGCTTCAGCCTGAATCCAGGCTGATCCTCCTCACACTGCCCCCTGCCTGCCAGCCAGTCGGAGTGCAGGAGGGCCTCTGTGCCTGTCTCAGAGGGACGTGGGAGTGGTAGGAGTGGGTTTCGCTGGCAGCAGGCACTCGGGAGGGGGCACTGGGGAGGGGGGCTACAGGAGGGGGGGCGGTCTTCAGCGAATGAGTCAGTGATGAAAGGAAGCTCTCACCCACTCAGTAGGAGGGGGCCTATGGTGGGGGAGGGGGGGGGGGGTGAGCGGGCATCCCCTGGCTGGCAGATCACCCCCCCCCCCAAACCCCCCCGCCATTCACCGCCCACCAGGTGAGTCCTGTCAGAGAGGGTTCTGCTCTGGCAGTGCGCAGCGGGAGAGGTTTGCTGTCACGCCAGGCGCAGAGGAGGATCCGGAACAATGAGACTCGCTCTGCCGACGCTGAAGAACGACCTGTGACTGGGGGGGGTCGGGGGCGCAGAGCCTCAAACAAACAGGCTCGGTGAACCAGGGGGTCGTAGGTTCTGTAGCCAGGTGGGCTGATGCCTTTGATCTCTTTCTTTAACTGCTGAATTAAAACAGCTGGAGGCGTGTGACACGGAGCCCAGATGAAGCCAGAAATAACACAACACAGCCCGGCCCCCTTAAGATTTAAATCCATTCCTTCTCTCCCCAGTAAATCATTCTCAATCAATACAGGCAATATTATTAAGAGTTTGGTAGGTTTGAAAAAAGAAAACAAGCTATGAGCTGCAAACTTTTGTCTCAAAGCTGAAGAAGCTACTAATTTCCACATGGCAGTGCTGTACTCTGACAGCCAGAATAGCCCCCTCATTCAGCCCGACTGAGTCACTGTCATCAGGAGAGTAAGGGCAGCAAACAAACAGGGCTTTTATTGTGAGCTGATTACTTCCCGTATCGAATGGGATTACTTCCCATACACTGCAGATGTTGTGTTGCTGGATCAGCTCCACGGTAACGTGTGCTCCGGGTGACACGTGAGGCCCGTCTCTCCACGGTGTGTGTGTTCTGTGGCTCTCTCTCCTCCGGCTCCGAGCACAGAGAGAGCGCATCTCTCCGCTCCTGCTGCGGTCTGCGTCTTCCCCGCTGCGTGGGACGCGTCTTTCGGCAGTCCCTGTTTCTTGGTTACGGTGAATCATTGTTCTGCGGCCGCTACGGTCCCTGCACTTTAAAACGCACTTCTTAATGTCAGGTGCACTTAACACGCTGTTCAACACACTCACTGCATGTTGAAGCTGTGATAAGTGAACCTTTGTTATGTGATTTTATGCAGAGATGTGAACTTCTCAGGAAGCTGCTGGCGTGACTTCCTTGGTCCCATTGAAATCACCCAGGGTACATTTCTATGGTTGGGCTCATACATACACACACACACACACACACACACACAAAACATAGTAGCCATCCATGTACTGTAGTGTAGATCAACTGTGAGCTGTTGGATTTTCAGTAGTAACATGGTATAGCTTCTGATCATTGAAGGGGTGTAGACTACATCTGTGTGTGCTCAGATTGGATCTGAGCATGCTCGGTTAAGGCCATGGAGGAGAGATCAGCACAGACCGCATCTGAGCATGCTCGGTGAAGGCCATGGAGGAGAGATCAGCACAGACCGCATCTGAGCATGCTCGGTGAAGGCCATGGAGGAGAGATCAGCACAGACCGCATCTGAGCATGCTCAGTTAAGGCCATGGAGGAGAGATCAGCACAGACCGCATCTGAGCATGCTCGGTGAAGGCCATGGAGGAGAGATCAGCACAGACCGCATCTGAGCATGCTCAGTTAAGGCCATGGAGGAGAGATCAGCACAGACCGCATCTGAGCATGCTCGGTGAAGGCCATGGAGGAGAGATCAGCAGAAGAAGCCACAGCAGGACACTGAGAGTTCTGCTCTTATGTAAATGCTGACTACCTGTTGCTATGGCAATGAGTCTAGAATCTGCATCCTGTGTTAGCTCTGCTAAATAAAGCTGTCCTCCCATAACTCCCCTAACGAAGATTCGACAACAGTCATTCTCACACATCACATGGTCGCAGTATTGTCCACGGTGTTACCAGGGAGTGAGAAACATTCTCAGGGTGCTATTTCAACCCAACTGCAATGGTACACCAAACGCTGGGCGATGCATTTTAGCAGGTACCAGTCTTTTCAGCTCTCGCACAACATTTTTGGTTAGGTGCTGGCGTGCATGGATTGAAAATTCGTCCTTTCTACTTGCTGAAAAATATGTTTCTCAAAGTTAAGGACAAGCAGTTAGATGGAGTGTACTCCTACCCTGCTCCCCCACAGGCAATTAAAATCGATAAACAACAGACTGATTTAATCACCCAAAATGCTGTTTATTTGATTACAAATATGAAAAAGTGAAGATTGTATTTATTTCATTACCATACCGATGTGATATAATCTATAAAATCATATTTACGATGAGAGACATGGATAAACTGCCACCTATGGTTGTGCTAGATCCAGACCCCTCTAGACCGCTCTTCAAACGCATACCGCCATGGAATGCACTCCTGATATCTCCCCCCCTTTTCCCACATTTTCCCAGCATACAGTAAGCACAGCTCCGTTACCATGGCAATTCTAAATCAAGTGAACGTTCGAGATGTAAAACCAAGTGAATTTGATACAGCAGGATTGCGCAGTTATTGGTTGGCTAAAAGGCGACAATACTGTGAGCCTCAGTAATGGGTCACGTTCACCTGCTAGTTCCTGTTCTTATTACAAGTGAATCAAGACAGCTGTTCATCAGTGCAACTGGCCTTACTCATAGACATTAATGTGTCTCTGGTAACCATTACATAATGGCTCATGATGGTATGGTATTCCTTCTCTAGCTCCTGTGCAAGGATTGATGCTGCAACTTTCTACACACTGTGTGTGTCCGTTTGTGTGCGCCTGTGTGTGTGTGTGTGTCGGGGGGTGCCCATAACTCCGCACTCAATCAGGATCTTGTGTAAGAGTTGTGAAGGTTTTTTTTTTTATTTGTAATAAAGTCATCGCAGTTTATTACATTCCCTCTAGGGGGAGCATGTCTGTGGCGAATAACACAGTGAACTTGCGAGTAATCTACGGCTGCAGGTGAACATTATGTCAGAGCAGAGAAAGAGACGGAGAAGGTGCGGCGGCGACAGGTCGCTTGGTGCCGATGTTCACCGATGATGCGCTGAGGTTTCGGGGAAACCTTCATCCTAACCGCGAGTGTGGGAAGCGCGCGGCTCCTCGCGCAGCGATCTCTCCTCCCCCGCAGCGCGTGACCCCACAGCTCGTGCGGGACCGTTTATTCAGCACGCGTCTGTCAACGCCGCGCAGCGCACGCTGAAGTGCCTTTCCACCGCTCGCGCGAGCAGATGGACTTTAATGTGACTCTGGATGGAGCTGGTAAAAAAAAAAAAAAAATTTCTTTATGAATCCCTGTTTCTAAGCAACCTGGGAGTGCATATGCAGCTGATGCTGTGAGAATCATGCTATTCTGAAACAGAACCAGCGACTGTATTTACACGGTCATTGAGTTTATCTCTAAATGTGTTTAGTGGGAGCGCTGACACTAAGTCAGCTCTCTTTGAGAATGCCAGACAGCAGGCATCCAGGTATAACAGTTTTACTGTACTACAAAAGGCAGAGGTAAAGTACAAGAATGTACGGTGGATTATCCCTGAACTTTCCAGGGGCTTAGTAGCAGCAGTGTGGCGTAGTGGTAAGGAACAGAGGTTGTAACTGAAAGGTTGCTGGTTTGATTCCCTGCTGGACTACTGCTGCTGTACTCTTGGGCAAAGTACACAGCCCACAATTGCCTCAGTAAATATCTAGCTCTATAAATGGATGAAATTGTGATCTATGTAAGTCGCTCTGGATAAGAGCATCTGCTAAATGACAATATTGTAATGTCTGCTGCTGATAAGCCGCTGTTTCACGTTGCCCCCAATGACCCTGCGTTTGAACAGAACCAGAGCCTCTCAGCGCCGTGCTCACTGCAGCCTGACTGCAACCCGTGTTCATATCTCCTCCATTGGGTCTCCATTAGGTCTCCATTGGCTCGTTTTGCCCCTGATCTGTCCCTGTAGACAGCGAGACCAGCGCGTGCGCAGTGTAAGACAGGCACCCGGCTGCTTCACAACACACGTCCCTGCAGCGCTTGCATAGTACAGAAGGTTAACAGGTCACAGGGTGGGTTCTGGGCCAAGAGGTGACCAGAATAAAACGTGGGATGACTAACGGTGGCATGATGTCTGTCTGTCTGTTCGTCTGGCTGCTGAGCTGTGGACATTGAACATTGTCTTCTCTTCTGTATTCGAGCCTCAGTCTTCACACACCCACAATGCCAGCAACACACTTCACACCTGCTTCATACCTGCACACTTCACACCTGCACACTACACCTCTGCACATTTCACACCTGCACACTTCACACCTGCACACTTCACCTGTGTGTTTCACACCTTCAGCGCTTCACTGTTTGCAGAGACCCAGAGCCTGTCAGGAGGGGCGTGGCATGCCTCCTGAAGGGGGTTTATTTTGCGAGGGCCATCCTGGCTCTGAGTTGGCGTATCTGCTGGCGGGGACTTTCTGGAGCAAGGGCAGGTGCTGAGAGCAGTGACCCGACAGCAGAGATGTTACCTGAGCCAGCAGGGAATCCCCTTCTGCCCGAGGGGCGGGGGTGGGAGCAGGGGCGGGGGGGGTTTGGGTAGGTTGCGGGGGCAGAGGTTTGCTGACTCTGCAAACTTTCTCTCAGTACCAGAATATCTCGGGGATTCACGGGTTGTGGGGGTGGAAGAGGGCAAGTGTGGGCAGGCCATTGTGTCAGCACTCAGCCAAATGCTAACCTTCCTGTGTGCCTCTGGGCCAAACTGTGCCCACCCCCGAAATGGACTGCTTCATAGACATTGTTTTTTTTTATTATTATCACTCGGTGTGTGTTATGTGCATTGGATAGCATCATTAAAGCGTCTGTCCAGAGAAGCAGACCTGCTTTTTTAACCGAGATGCGGAAATACCAGTGTTCAGCAATGGAAATGCTGCATAAGTTAGCTACACCATGCTTCGGTCAAAGTCTGGAGATTACTGGAGATAATCGCCATTTATCAGAGTGATTTACATGATTTACATGATTTACACATTCTACATGCCTACATGCTAAGGCAGGTAAGGCTTACATGTTAGGGGTGGCTGCGTAGCACGGTGGTAAGGAGCAGGGCTTGTAACCAACAGTGTGATGGTTTGATTCCCTGCTGGGTCACTGCTGCTGTACCCTTGGGCAAGCCACTTAACCCACAACGGATAACATGTAAAATTGTAAGTCGCTCTGGATAAGACCGTGTGCTAAATTATAATAATGTAATGAAAGGCAATGAGATCATAAACATCAGGTCATGCTGCCAGTCCAGTAGGGAGTTTAATAGCAGTTTATGGCAGAATGTTAGCTGCTGTTAAATTTTAGATTGTTTGTCCTGGGTTTCTTTGCTGCAGAGGTGGGCGTGGCTCTGAGAGTGGGCTGATCTGAGATCAGTGCACTCAGACGTGCTGTGGTGACTAATATCCAAAAGAGGTGCAGGACGCCCCCATGGCCGCTTGTGCCTAAAGGTCACGCTGTCTCTGAATCTGAGCACATTTGTGGTTGCAGTTTCACTCACACACACACACACACACACACACACACACACAGTCAAGGGGCTTTCATTGTGGCTCCTCCAGCTGCTCCATTCCTCCCCCCTCCCCCTCTGTTTTGGCTCCGCCCCTTCTGCCTGTTCCTTGAGGTGAGTGGCTGAGGGAACAGGGAAGGTGTGACCTATCAGAGGAAGAGAAACAGGCACCATTTTATAAAAGTGCAGCCTATTAGAAGGTCAGCAGGGTCTGTATCCAGGATGACTATACCCCCATGTGCCTCACTTTCATTTTGTGTATTTGTGTATGTACCTGTATACGTGTCTTTCTCTTACTCTTCTGTCTCTAACTAATGTTTGTTCACTCACACACACACACACACTCACACACACACACACACGTGCGCACACAGACACTGTGTCTCTAATGGTCACTGTCACTGACTCTCTGCCATGGCGACAGACACATACACACACCTTCCAGGACGTGGTGAGTTTTTGACTGAGAAAAGTAGCTTGCCTACTGTTACAACAGCAATAACCCAACAGGGAATCCAAAAGCAACCGGGGATCATGGATTAACGTGGACAATCTGAAAGAATTAAAATGAATGTTCAAGATAAAATGTCCAATCACAGCCAGCATACCATTTTATCTGTCCTGCATCTTCAAGGCTTTTTTGTTTTAAATACTAAATTCTGCAGTGAATCTTAAGACCTAAAAAGGAACCTGAGCAGCACGTGATGTTTCGGCTGGTTACCCCTGGTCTCAGCTCAGGGGCATGTGACCCGACAGGGAAGAATTCCCCCAGCAGCTGGGCCGGCTGAGGCCTGTCGGCCTGGGAGGGGCATCTTCCGAAAGTACAGGGTTTCCCTGGTGACCCCCCCGTGGCACGCTCCAGAGAGCCGTCCTCACCCCGCTGAGGACCAGGGCCACCTGATTTTGGGGGTTCCACTGTTCAAACTGTGAATAAAACAAAACCCGTTTAGCTGTGATTGTGAACATCAGGTCATGCTGTCAGTCCGGCAGGGGGTTTATTAGCAGTTTACGGCAGAATATTAGCTCCTGTGTGTCTTTGCTGCAGAGGTGGGCGTGGCTCTGAGAGTGGGCTGATCTGAGATCAGTGCACTCAGCCGTGCTGTGATGACTAATATCCAAAAGAGGTGCAGGACGCCCCCATGGCCCGCTTATGCCTAAAGGTCACGCTGTCTCTGAGTGCTTCTGTGGTCACAGTTTCATGTTTCATACACGTACAGACAAACACACACACACAGACAAAACCACAAGCACTGATGAAGATAGTAAAGGTGGTTTTATTGTGGCTCAGCCCACTCTGCCCCATCCCTGTTTAAAAGGACCCTGTGAGAGTTACTCTGAATGAGAGCATCTGCTAAATCACAACAACGTAATGTTAATTAGATAAAAAGAAAAAATTATAAGAGATATAAAAGAGGGGTAAAGAATATTTAAGAAATCTATAGTGAGTGAAGGAATGAAGTAGTACTACTCCAAGGGAGGACAAACAATCAAAATATGTATCTCAAAATGGCAGGATTTAAGAAAAGAGAAATGTTTGCATGGTTGGTTGTGAAGGAGTTGGTGTTTCAAAGTGATCATGGATAGTGAGGTTCTCAGGGGTTATGGGATAGAGTTCCAGAGGGTGTGTTCTGATTAAATAAAGGACTTTTTCCCATAAATATTTCTGGGAGCAGGATTATTTTGACTGTGGTTTGACCTGTGTTGCAGATCTGGTGAATCGTGGTTGTCTCTCTGAGGACTGTGTTGATAGTAGGATGCACATTATTTTTGGTAGGTTGAGTAGAGTAGGTTGTAGGTTGTATTATCAATATATTTTCATGGCTAGTAAGGTGCAGTAATTGTAAAAGCTGAGAGAATTTGAGTTCTGGAGTACTATATACCAAGGAGACAGGGATAAAATCATTGTGTAAGCTTTATTGTGTGACCTCGTAATGGGCTCCAGCACCTCTTTGGTTGTTAAAGGCCATATTGATAGACAGTAGGCAATAGAGGAGAGAATCATTTTGGAAGAGTGTTTAAACAGGTGCAGTAACCTGACTGAGACAGTCAGATAGTTTAGAAGACAAACAGTCTTTGGTTTAATTGCTTTATTAGTTTCTTTAGATGGGGTTTGTGGGGCAGGTGGCAGCGTACGGTGGGGCCAAGGTATTGGTGTGTGACAGAATGTGATTCATTTGCATTTGTTTATAAAAGAGCTGGTGACCGGAGTGCCAGCGGGGCCTGTGCTCCAGAGTGACTACACTCCTCTGTGCTTTCCACACTGTTATTTTGTGTTTGTGTATACATATGTGTGTTTGACTTTCTCTTACACTTGCCTCCTTCTCTACACTGCACTACCACAAACATACACACAAACACACATTCTCTGTCTCTGTAATGGTCATACACACACACACACACACACACACACACACACACTAACATTATCGCTTGCTCTCTCCCGCTTTCATGGTCACAGGCATAAATACACATACTTTCCAGGATGTGGTGAGTTTTTGACCGAAAATGTTGCAAACCTTGACAGCTGTTTACTTCCTGATCAGTTCAGTGTAATCTTTTTCTGTCCCATTGAGTTTAGATAATACAGAGTCTTCCTCTTTTTTCAGAATTTTTCTTGGTCTTGTGGAAATGGTTCAAGGTTACAAACAGTCAATGTGTTTTCAGCCACAGAGACATACAGGACTCCATAACCCTGAACAGAGTGACTGTATGTGAGGTGTGGAAAGTGTGAAGAAAGTAAAGACTAAAAACACACCTGTCATTAGCACTGGCCAGCAGGGTGCATTGCTTATAATCTGAAACCCCGAGTGTTGCATGGGTAAAGGAAAATGTCCAAAAAACCAGACAAACGAAAAAACACACCCTTCTCCGTTTGCTGAATCTGATTTTTTTTTTTTTTGGTGGAAGTGTGAGTGGATTGGCAGCTGATTTGGGCAATGATAACAGCACTGGAGTGCTTAAACATTTGCCTTACTTAAAGGCAAAAGGGTAAATGGGTGAGTTGCTAAGTATTATTAGGCTGGCTTGAAAATGCCAACTTACTGTACATCCTATTTCTTCTTATTCCATCCAATTTTCTTTCAGTTCTCACTTACAAAACTTCTAGAATTGTGTGGCTTGTGCTTTTTGTGTCAATACCGAAAATATTTTTTTGAGAGGTTTATGATTGTCATCAGTCTCCCGATTGATTAACATGAAGAGAACATTGAGAATCTGAACACCTGTTGTTACGTTATCTGTTGCTACAGCAGCCACAGATACAGACTGTCTCTCACATAAAGCTTGTAACTACTGGCTACTACCATGCTAAGCTTTTTCAAGCCAAAAAGTTTTTCCTCAAATCTTACTTTCAACTTTGTTATTATATTTGTTGTATTTTTGGCTACACATGATAGGATTTAACGTTTGTCAAATTTCAGCCTCATTGCTCTAAGTTGTTTACCAGTAGGGCTTTCCTTATTTCATCCAATAATAGTCTAAATCCCCGCCCCCACAGTTAAATTTAAGCATCTGGATTTGATGCTTTTTAACCAATTAGAGCAACATATGGCGCAATATTTAAGAATTATTTCCAAAGCGCGTAGAAAGCCCTGTATTCACTCTGAGAGCGTCTGGCTCACTGTATGGATGGACACAGCCCACAGCAGAGTGCGCATTGCGTGAGTATGAATCAGAGGGGAGCAGTGGCAGTAGAGCGCAAAGTGACATCTGAGTAAGATGACAGATGTCATGGAGCTGCTGGTCTGTGTGGAAGTGAAACACTGCGTTTCTCAGTGATATTCTGATCAGCTGGACCTGCGTGCCGGAGTGTTCTTACGTGTGTTCTGTTAAAGCCTGTTTTGTTTAAAACTGGAATGTGGCCATCCTGGAGCCACTGTGCGTTTTTTAACCTTTTTTTAACCTGTTTAAAACCAACTGTAGCAACCGTTATGAAGGCACACAAATGAGGGGATTTGGGGGATTAAAAAGGAAAACAATCACATGCCCTGTTTCCAAACAAGTGTGGGTAGAACATCTTGTTGCCCGCTGTGTGAAGGGATGGGACCGGTATGGCAGGTGTGAAGGTCGAAAGAGCGCCCTCTAGCTCGGGGAAGGTGGTATGACGAGGCCTGGAGGGGAAGTGGGCAGATCAGTGAGACTGAAAGTGCGACTTCGCCGGATGCCACAGTGAAACTCGACACCGAGCGGAGCTCAACTCAGGCGTCTCGGCACACAGCTACCCACGGCGGGGAAGAGGCTGGGGTTTTTCTCTTTCTCTCCATCTGAAAAGGGAAATCTCCATTTTTGAGAATGTTTATGTCATGTTTCCATAACAAACCCGTGTGCGCTAAGTGACCTATAAATAATCTCACAGATAATACTATACATACATGGCCAGCCAGACAAGGCCATTTTTGACTCGTGAAAGTTACTCTGTGTGTGAATGACGCCATGTGTGAATGAGTATAACGTCTCTGAGCAGTACAGGAAATGGTGCTGTCACACTGGCAGCAGTGAGCATTAACTGAGGCTTGTGCATCATTAAATTCATTATTTAGGCTATTTTCTGCCAGATGCCCCCTTATCCAGAGCACCTTGCACAGCTTCCCTATCATCCATCCATACAGCCCGGCATCTACTGCAGCTGGGGTGTGAGCCCCGGTCTTCAGCACGCCTGCAGCCTCGGGTTCTGCCCTGGGAGGGAGGCCCTGCAGGTCCCAGCTGCCTGGGGATCAATACTGATCTCCCTGCACGGGTGCCGGGGTGGCGCAGTGGGTACGGAATCCACATCGTGACCGCAGTGTGCTGTACCGCTGAAGCCGCTCAGCCTGCATTGCCCCAGTAACTGCCCAGGGGTGTGATGGGTAACACTGGCATCTGCGTGGGGGTGTTGGTTGAGCAGGGCAGTAGGATTAATAATGAGTGGAAATATACACTGCAAAACTCTGAATTTTGGCCCATGATTCTGGTATTGAATCTTGGAATTGCTTATGCACGCTTGGAATTATGCTTATGCATGTGAACTCCACCCTCGGTATTTCATATGCACATAACATCCTCACTCTTCTTAAACCATACAACGGTCACATGCTGTAATGTTCAAGCCAATGCCAATATATTATTTACATCATAAGCGAAACAACAATCATTCCATCCAGTTAGTAATAACTTGCACATGGCCCCTTGGGATAGAACAGCTACCATGGGGAGAGCTCTGAACTGACCCCAGTACAGGTTGAAGGAAGAAGGTACGAAATCGATGATATCAACAGCTTTACATCACTGTGAGCTACAGTCAAATAATGATAAATTACAGTCCAGTGACTCCACGTATTCCCCACTATGTAAATAAGATGAGAGCACAGACCATTGTGATGTCACTGACCAGCTTCCAGAGAGGTTTCGAATGTTCTTTCCTCAATCAAAGACTCCTCCTGTCCAATGCATTTATAATCATGGTCCGTTCACCTACATTTCCCTGCATACACAATGCGCCTCGTCTGTTTTTATTAGTCCCAATGACTGTGGTAACAAATTTGGCCCAATCACAGACAAACCTGAGTTTGCCCAGTTGAAAACTAACACTCCCATAGTCCTGCTTCTGGGTGCTTCGAAATTTGTGTCTGCCTTCTCCATTGCTTCTGTGTGTGTTTAGTTTCTCTGGCTTTTTTCTATCCCTGTCAGCTCAGTGTAAGTGCTTCCTGGCTGAAAGGGGAACTGCTTCCAGTTCTCTTTCCACAGAATGCAGAGTTTCCCCTGCTTGGCTTGCATGTCAGTGTGACACATCAGCACAGGCTGTGGACGAGGGCATGTCGTGATCGGAGGGAATAACCACATGCTGAAAACATTTAAATGACACGTGTCACAAGTCACAAAGCAAACAAACAACACTTAGAAAGCAGACGCACTGAGAATCCACCCCTGCTTGCATGTGAAAACACACCTGTCCCCCAGACCTGGAGCAGCGTCAGTGAGGTGACCCTGCTGGTGACTGCACCTACCCCGGCAGGTGCTGGGACAGCTACGTTGCCGGGCAGCACAGGTAAGTCAGGCCCAGCGCAGTGCCGCCCTACCCCTCCCTCCTGCTTCCTCTTCTCAGTCACTTCCTGCCATAGGGATTAATATAACATTCTGCACCATGTGCAACACAAACACACACGTTATTACCAATAAAAACAATACTTCATTATGCGAGTTTCTATAGCAATATGAGAGCTCTAACGAAGTTTAAGGTAAGACAGGTGCCCGAACTGCAGGTAGGTCAGTCACAGAAATGCCAAATTTAATGTGTCGGGCACACTCCAAAGGAAGAAAAACTGCACCGTGGAGGAACAGCAAAGAGGAACAGCACGGCCGGATCTTACCAATGGGGACAGACCAAAACTTAATAGGACAGTTGCTAAAAACCACAAACAACCTAGAAAATGACCAAACAACTGATTCTACCCGTTGGTGACCTGGCCTCAACAAAAACTGTACATGTTGAGCCTCACAAAGCTTATATTTAGGGTAGAGATGCCATTCATACACTGCATGTGACCAAAGCCAGTGTGAAAGAGCTCATAATTTGGTGTCATGGGCACAAAACCTGCACTTCTTAGCAGTGTAAGAAAGTAATATGGTCTGCTAATAAGGGTAATAAGGGTCTAATAAGTCGTTCTCTACGGTTTTCTTGCATCTGCACAGCTTTATACATGGAGAAACCCACAGGAATCATTCAATGAGATTGCCTATCCTGAACTGTTAAACATAGTGTTGGATCTGTTATAGTTTGGGCAGCAATCTTACAGGAATCACTGAGTCTGATTATGGTTCTGCACAGCAGAATTTCAGCCAAGGAACATGAACACCAGGATGTCAGACTCTTCCTATCACCTCCCCTATCAGCAGATCTAACATAAGGAACCTTTCTGGGAGGCTCCAGAATGCCTGTGGAGTAGATTTCCACCTCCTCCATCTCTCAAAGAACTTGGAGCACTTTCCCTCTTGAAGAAGAGTCTAATATCCCATTAGAAACTGTTCAAAACTTGTGTGGCAGCATTCAGGAAGACCAAAAAGTTCAGTCCAGGAAGGACTGAAGCTGTTCTGCTGGCAAAGGGTGGTCCAACTCCTTAATATTTATACTTACTAATTAACATTCATATAATGTTTGGTGTTCCCATTGTGGTATGTGTGTGTGTACACACATACACATATACAAACCGACACGCACTAAAGACGTTACACATTACATACACACAAGCAAACTAAACATACGGGTGATGATAATTCGTCCTTTTCTTCATATTCTTAGTTGACGGGGTGGTAGCATTGTTGGAAGTTGTTTTTTGTAATACCATTAAAATTAAAGCAGCAAATACCAGTGGACTTCCCCCTGTGCTATATTAAAGTTCAGCTCTGCAATAGAGTCAACGAAGGGACGTCGTTTCCCTTGCGGATGCCTTTTTTTTTTTTGCGAAACAGATCAGATATTTTCTCTCACTGGTACAATCTGACCCGTGACGTTTTGCTATCTGTGGTTCCTTTATTGGCTGTGAGTTCCGATCTCCTTTCCACTATTGCAGCTCGCTGAGGCGGAACCCTGCGGCGCTGCACAGGCTGCCGGAGGCGGCGCCGGATCTGCGCCTTTTTTGGAGCTTCCACTCCGGCCGCGAGCCAAGGCGCTGAGTGCTCGCGGCGAAATGCCGCGCGCGCTTCGCCGCTGTCGAGCAGATGCGCTTGGAGATGCTTCACCCTCTGCAGCAAAGACCACTCCAGGTTTACTAGTTTTATTGTCTAGTTTATGAGACTGGCCTCTTTAAAACCACTTGCTTGAAAACACTGATTAAAATATTTCTGCTTTGGTTTGCAATAGTTTCACCACAGCCATGTATGAAACAAATACTTCCGTTTTAATCAATATTGATGTTGCCTATAAAGGTAAATTGTTTTGTCCATGGCTATTTCACATTTCAATATTTAAAACTGTTGAGAATTTGTGTGGCCTTTCGGGGGACTTTTCAGTGTTTTGGGACAAGGAAATAAATTTAGTCAATTAAGCACATTGAAATCTGCAGTTAATTTACAGTGAGGATTCTGGTTTAATGGGAAATATTTTATTTTTAAAGGTGCTGGATAGGCCGTGGCACTGGAACCATATGCTGGAAACTGCCGTTCCGATAAAACAGCCCAAACCACAATCTCTTAAATGTACTGTCAAAATTTAAAACTGAAAATGAAATAATACCTGTTTCAGCATGTCCCCTAGAAGTTACCAGTTTTTCTTTTACCGCGCAATGACTATTCACCTTTGTATTGAATGTATAAACACTAAAACCTTATCACGGAAGATTTGCAAACGGGGAAAAGACATCGCTAGCTTTCCAACAGCAACGTTACGCACCAAACGCGTCCGGTAGTTTGCCGAAATCGATAATAGACACAAGAATCATTTAAATTCGTCATCATTCCGAGCTGGCAAAGAACTGCCATCTCGGGAGGTGGTCGAAATACCTTATTTGACACTCACTCGGTTTTGGCTCCCTGCCTTCGTTTGAACTGAATTCAGTTTCTCTCTGAGGATGATTAACCCTGCCAATGCTTTTTTTTGGTGATACGATCCACCAAGTGTAGAGTCAGTTGGCCTATTTAGAGAACATCGCATGGAGAGTGCTCTGTACTCCTTATAGTCTCCTCAGAGCATGTTAAAACATATTGCATGCTGCATTCGGCCCGCGGGAGGGTGCAGCGAATTACATACACTTAATATTTATGAAACACCATGCCTGAAGTAAATACGTTAGTAATAGCAGAAGTGGTCGAGTAGGGTGTAGTGTGTAGCGTGTAGTGTAGAGGTATAGAGTGTAGAGGTTCTGTAGCGGTACCTTTTTAGCAGCACTAGCTGGAAATAGTGGTGGTAGTACCGGTAGCAGAGGTAGCAGTTCTGGTGTATTATGCTGCAGAGGAGTCGTAGTGGTGATACTGTGGCAGTAATAGTGGGAGTAGTAGCACTAGTAGCAGCAGCAGTATGGGCCTGTTACTTTCTAACTGAGACGTTCTTCATGTTGGAGTGAACCATACTGGCCTTTTCAGGTTCCCACAGTTTGTTAATTATTTATGCTTGATGAACTGGCAGACAAGAATCACATGAGCAGAGAAGGATCAGTGTCACTCAGCTCTGAGCTACACCTGGGCTGCTCTCGAACCCTTCCCGGCATGGCCCGGCTGCCCGTTTTGAACACGGTACACTTGGTGGGCCACACCAGTCTGGCGCTCCAGAGTGGTGCTGAGTTAGCGCATGTTTTGACAGGATGTACCTGCCACCGGGCCGAGGAGGGAACTGCGTTGTGAAGAGAACATCAACAGCAAGACCAGGAAGTAAATCACAGCCAGTGTGCACGTGTTTGTTTTCCGGTGTCACCGTACTTCAGAATAAAATAAACACACAAATAAGATTTAAAAACAAGCTATCCCTCAGTCAGAGGGGGGAGCTAAAGAAATTGAGTCTCTCATGGCTGTGAAAAGACCCTGCAACAGAGATTTTACCGTGGAGCATAAACTCCCCTTTACCCTGCAGTGATAATGTTAGCTGTGGTAGCAGACTGACATCCAAGCTGGCTTGAAGCAGTGGAGCAACTCCCACAAAAATCCAGCTCCCTAAAATATGGAGCAATGTGCACACTACAGAGATAGAGTACACACATCCCCTGCTAACCCTATTGCCTCTGACAAAGCAACCTTAGGCCTTGCTGTTTACAGGAAGTACATTCAGAATCCATTGATGGTGCTGCCTATTTCATAATTTTTTGCTGCAAAAAGACAGAAGTATACCATGGCTTAGTCGACGGCTGGTTGGAAGGCCCGCTTCAGCCTAATACTGAAGCATGTATTTGTACTTTCTAATAATGTGAAGTAATTCTAGTAATCTAAAGTAATTTTGACCACTAGTTTATGTTTAAGTATATGCAGAGAAGAGTCAAAAATTCAGAGATTTCTGTCCAATTATTACTAAAAGGCACAGTTCATGACCATATATACACATGAGCAGTGTTCAGACCAGGTCACTGCAACACGTTTCAACCAGGTGTTCTCCAGACAGCCAGGACTGTCTGAGTGATTGACAGGTAGTGCAAATTATTGGAGGATCAGAAAACATGGATGGGAGTGTCAAGAACTTAATTAGCAGACCCCTCAAGAGCTATTTAAGCATAAAAGAACATGCCAAAAAATTACATACGTCTGCGTGCCGATAGCTTGCCTATTTATAACAGATGTTATATATAGCAGAAATATAAAAATATTTCATCTAATTTTACTTTGCTTGTTCAGTCACACTGCATTCAAAATACTCATCATATATTCCTATATTTTTATATATCCTATCTTCATATTTATATACACAAATTAGTCATTTATGGGTGTCAACCTTATGCACCCACGCATGAATGCATTTAGGCAAACACGATGGAATGAACCCTTTGAGACATTTTGCACGTATTCTAGTTTGGTGCCTGATTCACTTCTAAAAAGCTAATTCAGCTTCGTACTTAACTCTCTCCCTCTGTCTAATATGTGTACATATTTTACAGAGTGACGTTCTTTTAAAATTGAAGTTGGCGTTGGAACATCTACCGACGGGGTATCCAACTGTCCCTACGCGCTTGTGCTTAAATACACAGGTGCGTTACGGCGGTTGCTAGTCAAGGTGTCGACGGCTAAACGGTGTCAAAAACACAACGACAACAAAGTATGTGAAAGGGACATTTCTCGTGATTCACGTCGCCACCGTCCTTCCCAAAACTGCCCAGTTATTTCGGAGGCAGCGCGTCTTCCTGCAACCGACTGTAATGTTCCACGATGAGGCGCTTCCATTGGTGACGCTAAAAGCCGCCAAGCTGTGAGTGTCCTTAAATGGTCATCTACGTCACAGCGTTGTGTCGTCCCCCTATTAAATACCAGCAAGCTCTGACTGGAGTTCCCTATCTAGGCAATACACCGAGCTCCGCTATACTGGCACACCGTATACTACTGCTTCATTCATTCGGACGCCTTAAACATCAGGCAAGGAAACTATTTCTTTGACTGCAAATTTAACCTTAAAAGAATGAACTGACAGAACACTTTTCATTGACAACAAGAAGAAAACGATTTATTTTTTCTTGAACTTCCTCTGGATGGACATCGTACCTGGGATTTTACGGTCTTCGTTCAGTTTGTAGCACGCCATCCGCCGTGTTATCGCTTTGAGAACACAGGTTAGTTGAGGTGCCCTGACGTTTCCATTTTTGACAAACTGGATATAACTGCTATGACAGGGAAACTAGCGGACCGTGTCCCTACTACCATGAGCAGTTTAATAAACACGATTTCCGACAACCTTTACCCCGAGGAGGAAAGCCCGTCGTCGTCAAACATTTTCAACAGCACGGATTCTATTTCGCCCTATTCGCAAATGAACACAGGTAAGGACAAGACCTGTCCACTTTAAATAAGTGCTGTGATTGCCGTTTGCGCTGTTTGCCGTCTGCCTGCACTGTGAGCGCGTCCGCCGAGAGAAACAGCCATATCAACAGTTGTCTGGAGCGCTGGAGCGCTCGCCTCTCCGCACCGTCGCGCGGTGCGGTGCCTTGCATACCGTTCATCACAGATGCTGGAGATAGCAAGCCTAACCTTATCAGTTCAACTTTGGCTTTTATTTCGTCATCTGTGTGAGTTTGCATATGAGAAAGTTGTGCGCAGTTATTTGAGTCTGTTACACCACTGTGAAGAAAAACCCCTAAATCTTTTGTTGTTGTTGTTAAGGATATATAATACATCATATAATGTCAGTGTTCATGTTACATGTATCTCACGCTTTCGATAAGGATTTGATCTGAGTACATAGGTGTGGTTGATCTTCTCCCGACATGTCTTCGGTTCTGCTTGTATTTATATTTCATTTGCCCCGGATTACTGCGCTTGCATGTTACCGCGACGTAACCGATATCTCTGGTGCATTCTGCTTAATAATGATGCAAAACATCGACTGCTCATGTCGATTGACGAGGTGACAAAACGTTGGTGTTATTTCCAGCCGAGGTCCTTGCGCGTGCGAGTACATGCGCAGTGTGCTGAGGTGCGCATGCTGCAGTTAAGTGCAACCTCAGTGTACAAAGTGATTAAAACGCACAAGTTCACTTTGTTGCACCTGCAAAAGTTAATAAACAATAAACTGTGGCGATTGAACGCCAATGGTGGACTTTTTGTAAAAAAAAAAATCACATTACAATAAATATTTCACTGTCTCCAATCGTGTAAATTCAGAAAATGCTTTTTGCATTGTAATATACAAAACAGACAAATATACAAAAATATTATAAGCAGTTTTAAAATGAACCCATATGGCAATGCACAGCACATAGCGAAAGGCGCCTGTGCTGCATTACGTGGTACACCAGCCCTACAAACGACAGCTGAGAACCTCATCATAAAATTCTGTAGCATTATTGTCAGTAGGCCTAAATAAAAACATACTTAAACTTTAAAATAAGTTTCCCAAACTCACAAACCAAATAGAAGTGCACAAAACGTCAAATTTCATTCCCAGATATGTGCAACTTACAGGCCTCTCTCTCTATCTCTCTCTCCATATATATATATATATATATATATATATATATATATATATATATATATATATATATATATATATATATATATATATATATATATATAATGGTGTATAATTAATACCTTATGTATTTTTCTCAGAATCATATATAATCTCATTCACTGAAATAATAAATGCATTTCAATGATAATATTATATAAACAGTTATAAATAAATAGTTTTTTTCATTTTAATTATTTTTCAACCATTTGTCAAGGCGTAAAATGCAAATTTGGGCCACATATAACACTTTATCTATGCTTGCACGTCCATAAATAATAAATGACGTTTTCTATTATATTTAATTGTTTATCTGCCCGACATTACCTTAATGAAGCATTTTATACATAGCATTTTATGTTATAGGGAAAATTGGTGTATCCTCTAGTTCATGCGGTCTTTAGCGTGACAAAAGTAAATCCATGAAACCATTCTGGAAATACCACTGCCCTACATAACACGTGCGTTCCCGAGAAACAGAGGAGCTATCAAACCGTGTAGGTGTTGAAACCTTGAGATTTTAGCCATAATTTTATCAAAGCGATCGCTCTCAGATTCTGGCCGAACAGAGGAATTTGCGATGATGTGTCTAAACTATTTCTCTTGTCGTGATACAGACCCCCGAGGTTGAGAACGAACGTGGTACATTTTCAGAGAGTCGTGGGTGCATTATGCGTGTGGTAGCCTACGCGAAAAGAAATAGGTGTATTCACAAATTATCTCTGCAATACATCCTAAGCCAAACCCACAAACGTTTGTGCAGGTCTCCAATGTGATTTAATTATTTTAGCTAATAGTAGTACGACTTTTAATACATAAGCAATACAACTGCTGTAATGAGTGGATAGTGGAGCGATCGGAAATCTGTCTTATGCACATATATATATATATATATAAAACACATAAATATAACAGATAATGTTGCTAATGTTCTGTATGACGATGACTAAACTAGATGACTAAAGTATCTCAGACCAGCAAAAACCTTTGTTTTGTGTTGGTAACTGGTTTTTCTCCAATGTGCGCCATTACTCCGGATTGTGAGTTAACCCTTTCTGTGCCGCTCTGTCCCTCTCTGCTGTATAGACAGCATCATGGACTTGGGGATGGGCGGGGAGAAGGTGGCTCCGGAGCTCCAGTACGGCTCTGGCTTCCAGTCGGTGCGCAGCGGCCAGACGGTCACCTACCTGGGGAAGTTCGCCTTCGACGCGCCCTCCTCAGGGGGCATTTCGGGCTCCGGCTGGTGCTCGGACAACAGCATCATCAGCCTGGTGAGCGCGGGTGTTCTGGGCGTGTCCCCGTCGCCCGGCGCTGCCCAGGCCTCGCCCGGGAGCACGCTGGCCGGCCAGGCGTCGGAGCTGGAGCAGGCATACAGCACCCCCCTGCCTGCCTTCTCCATCTGCGGAGACATGTACCAGGACCAGGTCTCCTTCAGCCACAGTCCCACAGCCACCTCCCAGCTCTACCACGGCGCCGACTACCACACCGGCCCCAAGCCCAGTGCCGACGGTGGCCTGTTCTCCATGATCCCCGACTACACCCCTTTCCACCATGCGGGCGAGGCCGGCATGGTGGAGCAGAAGCCCTTCCAGACGGGCGACCCCGTCCGAGTCAACCCCCCGCCAATCACTCCACTGGAGACCATACGGGCGTTCAAGGACAAGCAGCAGGTGGGGCCGGGCTTCCTGGGGGGGCAGCCGGGGGCGCAGCAGCACGGGCCCTCGCCCCCCCAGACCCTGACGCTGAAGCCGGTGCGCCTGCGCAAGTACCCCAACCGGCCGTGCAAGACGCCGGTGCACGAGCGGCCGCACGCCTGCCCGGCCGCCAGCTGCGACCGCCGCTTCTCGCGCTCGGACGAGCTGACGCGCCACCTGCGCATCCACACGGGCCACAAGCCCTTCCAGTGCCGCATCTGCATGCGCTCCTTCAGCCGCAGCGACCACCTGACCACGCACATCCGCACGCACACGGGCGAGAAGCCCTTCTCCTGTGAGTTCTGCCCCCGCAAGTTCGCCCGCAGTGACGAACGCCGCCGCCATGCCAAAGTGCACCTCAAGCAGAGGGACAAGAAGGCGGGCGGGGCCGGCAGCGAGGGCGGGGCCGCAGGGGCAGGGCCGGGGCCGGCGGGCGTGGCTGATCCTCACGCCAGCCCTCCCCCCAGCTCCTGCGCCAGCTTGACCATCAGCACCTGCACTTAGGAACGCGTCACATGATCTCTTCCGGCAGCACTGGACCAGGGAGGCCAGCTTACACGATGAGATTCACTGTCACTCTCTCACTATCCATCTCTCCCTCCCTCCCTTCCAGAATGATAGCGATCCATCTTTGGACACGTTTGCACATAAAATCCTCCCTCTCTCTCTCTTCCAAATCCGAAGGTATTGCCAAGATGTGAATTTTTGTATCTCCTGCAGTTGAGCACAGAAATTTCCTGTCAGTGTGAATGTGAGCCAGAGCGTCGCGTTGAACGACCTCATACGTCCTCGGTGTCAGAGAGGACTGCGATCGAGCGCTCAAATTCAGAGCCACACCTTTTTAACTCTAGGTGTGAATTGAAACACAGTCTCTGTGACCGGTTCTCAGATATACAGGGCAGAACACAGACACAACTCTGTGATGATCAGTTGAAAAAACGGCAGCAGTGCACAGTGAGGACAGCTGGTAGAGCGATCTCAGTGTGGTCTAAAAAAGTCTTACAGAGACCCGTTATGGCAGTGTTTTCAGATTTTTTATCTTTTAATAACAACATTGTTTAAAAATGTATTTTGAGGCCCTTTTATACAGGTGCTCAAAGCAAAAAAGGAAAAAAATGTTTTGAAATAGGTAACACAGGTTGATACCATATTTGCTGCACCTCAGATATTTGCATTAAAAGCAGGGAGTTTAAATATATCACTTTTAAATATTGCAAGTGTTTGCTGTATGTGTCTTGTTTAACATTTAAACATAACTACTTAAACAATTATATCAGAAGAACATTCAAGGGATGAATTCCAAACAGTATTCTCTGTTGGAAAAAAAAATAACGTTTGTCAACTGAATATGTATTTTTATTGCATGTCAAAATATTCAGCATAATATGAATATAAATTCTGGCCTCTTTCATGTATGTAATTCTTTGCATATATTATAGAGTATATTCACAGTTTATTTAAAATATATTCAGAAATATATGCAAGATACATAGATATGTGCACATATAATTGACATGCTTACTGTATGATACATAGAACTGCTCAGATATTCTGCTTAGCCATCAAAGCTGTGGAAGACGAGTGATATTACCATGGTTACACTTAGAATGTTTGAGAATTTGAACGGAGGGGTTGAGAGAAAAGTGAGAAGGAAATGGAATCCTCTCTGGACCAACCGATGCAACTTTCATATGCATATAATCTAAAAAGCAGGAAGGTCGCTTATTGCTTTTAGGATCAGATGCTCTGTATTTATACATGTACACACATGCACATGCACAAATAGAGCAGATTCAGACTCAGTGAATATACAGAGACTTGGACAATGCATATGTAAATATTTAGTGGAGTAAAGAGTGTAAATATTACATATAGAGTAAAGAATGTTGTGTGGTCATGACTCTGTTGACATAAAGTTTTTATTCTGTTTTATTTTGATGTTTGTGCATTTTGGGAGCGCAATGGCAGTGGGGCTGTTGAGTCAGTGTCTGACTGGGAATGACCATTTCTATTAAAATCCTGTATAAATACTGTGAATAAAGACAAAAAATAAAAAAGGAATGTTTATATAAATGTTTATAAATATAATAAACATTTTTGTAAAAACAAAGTTTCTGAGTTTTTTTTACAGGATTTTAAAAGCAGAGAGCTTTGTTGTGTGTGCTTAAAAATTAAATTAAGTTAAAATTATTTTATGACACATTAATGTCATATTTTTTTCTTAATATTTAGAGATCATTTCAGATTAAACTAAAGCTGGAATACAAGCTGTTTGTGTATTTTATTTGAAGCACACATGCTAGGATCTTATGTCCATGAATAATAAGCCAACAAAAAACAAAGTTATGAATTGAATGCTTATGAAGTAACTTCCCCTGAATGGTTTCTTGGATGTAAAATACTGACACAGGTGGATGTATGTTCTGAAACATCTCCTAGTGTGGTTTACGCCGGCACCACTGATCACGAGTGCGCACAAGTATTTGGCTGGATTGGAACATTCCCCAGACCCTCCTCCACCCCCAGCGTTCCTAAATGAGTCATCTGTCACACTGTACTACAATCAGAGACAAAAGAGCTGTGAGCAGGAAGTGCTGTATGAAAGCAAGGCCTAACGCTGCCATAAGCCACAGCGAAAAACCCCTCAGCCATCTTAACATTTGTAACACCCTGCTACAGGCGTGACTCGGTCCACGCTTACCGATCCGCTGAAAGACGAACAGGCCTGTTTTTTAGTTTTTTTTTTTTACCAGCATGAACTCACACTTTAATTCCCCTCACACCTCCTCCTCCCACTCCCACTCCCACTCCCACACCACGGCAAGAGAGGGCTCCATTTGCATAAGAGCGCATCGGTATTCCACCGGGTCGTGAATCGCAACACTTGAGTGGATGTTACCCAGAGTGGCTGCGGGAGAGATTGTTAATCAGATTTATCTAACATCAGACGTGGGGACAATGATGAATTACAGTCTTATTATTATTATTATTATTAGTAGTAGTAGTAGTAGTAGTAGTAGTAGTAGTAGTAGTAGTAGTAGTAGTAGTAGTAGTAGTAGCAGTAGTAGTAGTAGTAGTAGTAGTAGTAGTATTTTTATCAGATTTAAAAAGGGGCGACAGTGTCGCATAGTGGTTAGGAGCTGGGCTTGTGACCAAAAGGTTGGTGGTTCAGTTCCCTGCTGGGGCATTGCTGCTGTACCCTTGGGCAAGGTATTTAACCCACAACTGAGAGGAACAATAAACATGGGACCAAGCCAATTCTGAAAACAGCCAGTGTTCTTTGCATCGGTTGTACAGTCTTTGGCTTCTGACTCCAGTCAATCAAATTTTGTGTGACACGTTGCTCTTAACAAAGGAGTTGCAACAGCCCACTTCACTGAAACAATGTGAGTTTCTGTATAGCTTGGCGTGATGTAACATGAAGAACCATATTGGTTGAGTGACAGGGGAGGAGTCACCTCGAGGGACAGCAGAGACAGAGAGATGTGTTTCAGCTGCACTGAGGTGTCCTGATGGAACATCACAGCTTCACACAGTTCTGTGCTGTAAGCTGGGCTGAGGAGGATGTGACAGAGGAAGGGATTAATAGGGTGAACCACAGAAACTATTTCAAGATTAATTCTTCCAGCCGAACGAGAGAACAGAGGTGTGCGTTATTTAGACATAAATTTCACATTGATACCGAGAGATATTTTTCACTCAGAGAGTTAAATGCATGGAAAAATCTACCTGGACTCACAGTGGGGACAGACACCTTCCAGATACAGTCTGTAGGAAGACTGTAGGCAGAATGACAGGCAAGGCTGGACTGAATGTCCACACCTGGTGTTTAAGCAGGTAGCGGTAAGGAGCAGGGCTTGTAACTGAAAGGTTGCTGGTTTGATTCCCCATTGGGGCACTCCTGCTGTACCCTTGGGCAATGTACTTAGCCCAGAACTGCTTCTTTAAATCTTCAGCTGTATAAATGGGTAACATCTAAGAACTGTAACTTGTGTAAGCCATTCTGGTTAAGTGCATCTGCCAAATGACAACAATGTAATGTAAGGAAAAGGACAGCAGGATTTGCCTAACCTCGCGAGGACAGTGAACTCCAGCAGATGCTATTAGTTATTAGTAGCTTTAGCGAGGCCTCTGTACTGATCAGGGGACTGAGAAGCCTTCTGCAGATCCAGAGTGAGGTTAGTGTTGTAGTGAATGACAGATCTCAATGGCTTAGACTCCTCACTGTCGATTTCAGACTTTAACTCCTCTCTGGAATCAATTAATGGACACCCACAGTTGGTTGAACTGTAAGAGAGAAAAAATGAAGGGATACATCAACCCACTCTGCCACGCAATGACCTGTGTGCTTGATACATCCAATATCTTTTTCCGCGAAAGGGTTAAATCAGTTTCAAGCTCCTGTTTGACATACATAACATATAATGATATCTGTATGGTAAATAATGATAATTTGTGGGCTGGGTGTGTCCTTTAAACCAATAGATACTGTTTTGCAGACAATGTGATTCCATTTAAAACAAGATCAAACTAAGCTGAATCAAAATCAAAGCAGGTTTGAAGAGACCCAATTGTTATTGCATGCAAAAGAGGGTATTTATTCATTAGTCATGCTTCTTGAGCTAAACTGCAATTACCCACATGAGTGAGGGGAACATACAGACGCAGTCCACTGAATATCAATATTCAACAACATAGCTTTGACTTGTGTGTGTGAGGGTTTATGCATGTGCTTGTGTGTATGTCTACAGTGTTTGAGTATTTGTGTGGTGTGTGTATGTGTGTTTTCTTGAATGATAGTGTGTGCACATGTATGTGTGTGTGTGTGTGTTTGTGGTGTGAGTGCACTTGTATGTGTGCATGTGTACGTATTGTGTGTATCGGGGCGGCAGTGTAGCATAGTGGTAAGGAGCAGGACTTTCAATTCCCCACTGGGGCACTGCTGTTGTACCCTTGGGCAAGGTACTTACCTCAAAATTGCCTCAGCAAATATTCAGCTGTATAAAATGGGGAACATGTAAAAAAACTGTAACCTATGTAAGTTGCTCCGGATAAGAGCGTCTCCTCAATGCCACTGATGTAACGTATGTGCACATAGCACACTTGGCTGAGTGTGTGTGGGTAAAAGGCAGTTTGGAGGCTCCGGTGAGATCGGGTCTCAGTGGCGGAGCGCAGGCATGTTGCTCTGCTGTCTCAGCCTGACGCTCAGGGTTCACGTTTGGACTGGAGTCAAACGAAACCGCCGCTGTGAGCCAAACCGGCGGGAAGGTTGCGTGACTAAGAGACACTGATCAGGCTGCCATGGAAACAGAGATGCACCGGGAGTGTGACCTCAGTCAACTGCAGTCCAGCCCGCGCAGGTGAGCGGCACTTACACCTGTGCTGTCCACTCCTCGGACCTGTTTCAGGTGCTGCCGTAACTGTGTCATCGTTTAAAGGCACTGCTTCTTTCACAGAAAGGTTGCATGCAGATGTCTGCATACTCTTCAATGCTGTGTTCTGCCGACCACTACAAACACATGTGTTGGAGCTCTCATCTGTCTGATATGATCATATCCATCACATCCATATACAGCATTGTGGGATTGTGTGTATGAGCAATTTTAAAAATATGAAAAAATGGAACCACACAGTACATTCAAGTAGTGTTTGTTGCCACATTTGACATATGCAAAAATATATTTGACATCATATTAAAATATATAATTGTAAAAGAATTCTGGCCCTGTGGTTTTAAATGCGTTTTGTAAGGGGAGACCCGTTTATGCTGGATGACAAAAAAAGTGAGGCTTTTCCCTCTTTTTTCTTTTCATCCGTGTGGTGACCTTTTCCCTTCCTCTGTTCAGACATGTTCCTCCTCACTGGATTGGCGAATGACAGGTTCAGGATAAAAGGGCTGAAAGAAAATATTCAGTACTTGGCCACAATGGCAGCTGCCACTCTCCACAGAGGCAGAGATGAAAGGGACCCACCTTGTTTTCTGTGGAGGTGGATTTTACTGATGAGGCCAGAGCCTCCAGTCAATGCCAGCTCATATGGAAAGCATTAATTATTTTAAGGTGAAAGAGTTGTTTTTTTATCCAATTTTTTATTTTGAGAGTGTATCGCTTCGCTGGATCATTGCATTACACACACACACACACACACGGTCTACTTCTGCCTTTTTTCCCAGTGTATAACAAATGTAGATGGTCACACAATCTAGCGCTCAGTTCATAAATTCGCAAAGGAGAACTTGTTGCATCAGGAATTGGAAGCAATATATGCGTACCCAGTGTAATTTAATTTTTTTTTTTTTTTTTTGCGAGATGTACTGCTGTCATTAACTCATTTGGTACGGATGGCGGCCAACCTCGCTGTGAAATCTACTTCTCATTAGTTGTGTTAATGGAGCGTTGTCACCGATGCACTACGCATTTCAGTGAAGAAACACTTCAGTAAACATAACATTTCAAAATAAAAGACTGCCCTTTGAATATGTAAAATGAAAATAAATAAATGAATAAAAATATAAGGGTAACAATCTGCAACCTCCGTTTATTTTATTTTTCTTACCGACATTTCAACAAATATTCTCTTGCCATTTGTTCTGCGGCCGGCGAAGCGACTGCGCTCGTTTCCTTTCGCTTTCCGTAGTTTAAAGCCCATCTGCCCGTCAGACACTTCCTGCATGCGAGAAAACGCCTAATGTTATGCACAAATAATTTCTCAATGAAGGAAAATACCCGTGGATCAGATTAGATTACGAGCTCAATCGACATGAGCTGGTAAGTAATTAACTGACGTTAGCTAGATTGCTGTGTTTTTTTTCTTTTTGGTGACCGCTTTAAACATCGGCCAGCCTGTTGTGTGGCTGACGTGAGGTCTGGATTATCTCTGTACCAACACTGCTTGCTGAGTTTCTCATAAGGTTACCTTGTTTAAAAGAATTATCTTAAAATCAGCTGTTTTGGAGTAGTTCCTCGTATCTCACTTGCTCTATTCGAGACCAAAAGGCCAGATGATTTAACTGCGGTTATTTAAAAGGTTGCGTCGGTTTTGATCTAAATCAGCGTTAGCTATCTTGATGTAATCCCCGGTCATCAACTATGTGACTCTAAGTAAGTTGCTAACGTTACTTCGCTGTTCAGCGATCTTAAAACGTTTGAAATTACCGATTAAACTGGACAAGACTTCACTATCAAGATATCTGAACATCTATTAGATGGCTAACGCGGTAGCTATCCGCATAGGCTAACCGGTATTTTCCCGGTGTGCATTAGCGACCTGATTAGCCTCACAAAACTCACTCCCTTCAGATGATGAGTGGCACAGTCCTCAAGCTTGCGTAATTTGTTTCTTTTGAAACTCTCAAAACTTTTTAAATAGTGTGCACTTTTGCAAACAAGTAACCTCGTTGTGCCACATTAAACACATTGAATGATTCCCCCCCCCCGCCCCACTTCCCGTGGTTTCTAATCATTAGGCAAACAGCGAGAAATAGCCCCTTGTCACTGGTGAGTAGCGAAGGCATCGCCTACATGGCGCATTTCTGAAATTAACCATGCGTGAGGCCATTGTTTCGCTAAAAGAAAATAGGCACATGTGTGTTCATGTCCGCTCATACACGGGCGTTTTGGGGTGTTTTTTGGCTTGGTGTCGTAGTCGCGCACGCCTGTGATTAGAGCGCTAAACCTGGAGCGTAATAGCTCCTCTCCCACGTGCTGTTTACCTGCGCCGGGAACGGCCGCTGCGGCGTACGGGTTTAGAAGCGCTGTTTCAGGGGGCCGGACTTTGCCTATAAACAGTGACCACGCTCGGGTTCTCCGCCATAATGAGGCGTAATTATACCTCGACTGAATAATTAACCGTTGTGAGAAAAATAAGAAAACTGACACGTCTCAAAAATAGATTCTTGCATCATTTACGCCTAAATACCTCTGTTTCCGCTTTCTGGGAACTCCTTCAGAAGTCGTTCGGTTTTTCCTACACCTAGGTCTAAAAAACTTAGTAGCGCTCAGAATACTTTGGAAATCCTTACTTTTGCCCTGGAGATTAGACTCTGTTTGCTCGTTTTGTGACATATTAGAGGGTCTTGTATTTTCAGATGCAGTCTGCTATGCAGACCGTTGAAGGCACATTTGCAGCACGAAGTCGCATCATATAAAGAAACTCGCCTCCAGTGTCTTCACTGAGTTTAGAGACAGAAAGCCCACACAAGTGTGGTGGGGATGGACCCTTATAAATACCGGGAGATTACTGAAGGCCAGCCCTAGCAAGGAGAGATTTTTATTATTTTATTTTTTTTTTTACTTTTGGAGAATTACTCACTAAGTGTTCAGCCTCTGAGCTGGCCAACCCCAGGCCAGAAGATGAGACATGCTGAATTTGTCTGGCTTAAGGACGTGTGTGTAAAGAATTTGAACTGTGGTAAGTGGGAGTGAGGTGGTTTATTGGTCTTACCAATAAGAAAAGCCTGCCTTTAGGATAGGAGAGCTGGGCCTTATGTTTCCATCTGTCTCTTATTGCTCTCATTCTAAGACAGTCTTCACAGTGAAATTCCAGCTGCCCCTTTTCACGTGTACTGACCCTGTGTAACAACAACCCCTGTTTTTATTCTGAATTTATATATTGCCCCTTTTTCACCCTCTGTTTAATAAGTTTTTACCCCAGTGTAATTACTGCCCCATTTCTTACCCTCTCTTTATAACTGCCCTTGTTTTTACCCTCTCATCCCTGTTCTTACCCTTAATGCAACATCTCCTGCTATTTTTGCCTATATTTTGAAAAACTGCCCTATTGTTGCCCCATTGAAATAACTGCCCCTGTTCTTATCTCTTTAATAACTGCCCCTATCCATACCCCATTGAAATAATTGCCCTCATACCTCAGTGTAACATTTTCACCTTTGCTTGCCTGTCTGTAGTAGTGATGCTGCCAGGTAATTTTCACTAAGGTCAGATAAAGTGAGGGTATATTCACTCAGGGCAGGTAAAATGTGGATATATTCAGTCAGGACAGGTAAAGTATGGGTATATCGGGAGAGAAAGTCGTAACAAACAGAAATGATTTCTCAGTTGTTAGTTCCTACTTTCCTTCTTGGTCATATTTACAGCTGGACCTGGTGAAGAGTGAGCAGAACATCCTCTCCCTCATCATAGTGCAATAAACAGGGTCGGCCTCTGAATCACTTCTGGCTTTTGTGCTCTCTTTCAGGATACCGTTCAAGGTCAGCCAACCGAAGAAGGAGGTCGTATCGAAAACGGTGAGTTCGACTGCCTCTCGGCGTTCTCAGGCCCTCGAGGTGGGGGGGCGAGGGGTCATTTGCATACCAGCCCACAGGACAGAGAGCCGTGAAGTTCCGCGGAGCGTCCACGCATGTTCTCGGGTTTTCGCCCGAGCTATTTTAAACACACAGCACTTTTTCGGTACTCGTGACTCATGTCTGACATAATGGGAGTATTGAAAGGTTGGAGTAAAACATTCACTACTTGGCAACACAAGCGTTCTCTGTTGTCCTGGCCTGGAGAATTTGCTTTTTAATGGAGCTTGGAGACTCACAGCCACGTGTTCTGTGACAGCCTGCGTTCCCTTAAAGCAGCACCAAACCGCAAAACCAATACATCGCTAAGCTGTTTGTTATTCTGCAGGTTAGTGGCTGTCCACGTTAGGTGCAGAGCGCCTGTCAGAAGCAGAGCATACTCCCTTTCTGAATTTCACTCTCTCTGACCTCTCAGTGTTACCCTCTCCCCGCTCTGCTGGGAATGAGAAATGAGAGGGTACAAGTGTTCATGATGTCAGTGTAAGCCCACAAAGCCTGCCCCAGTGGCTGCACTGGGCACGTGAAGCTTTTTAGCCCCTACTGGGATGCTATCAAAATTTCATTTCATTTCAGTTAATTGGGACAGGGGTCCCTTTAACATCCCTCCTCTCTGCCTCCGTTTCCCAGCATGCACCACAAGGGTGCTCAATCCAGAGTGAGACAGAGAGATGGCAAACTGTTCTGGGATTCCTGTGTACAGAACTATGTGTCCATTAGAAATGAGCTTTCTTTATTTCTTGACAAACAAGAAACATAAAAATGTAGCACCCCTTTGGTGTAGATTCTTAAATAAATAAAGGTAAGGAACAACACGAGCATAATGAAACGGCAGCGGAGTTTACGCCAGCGCTGAGGGAGGTGCCCACAGCCTGAGGGAGGTGCCCACAGCCTGAGGGAAGTGGATGCCTGTGAATCGATTAGAATTTTGTTATTCCTGCAAATCGGATCAGTTTCTTGGCGAAAGCCCACACCCTTGCTGACGTACTGTGTGTACAGCCTGGCCTCTCGCTTGTTCTGTGATCAGTCAGTGCAGCAAACTTTTCCTCCACATTTCACAACATTTTCAAGGAGCCTAAATGTAGAATATAAGCATCCTGAACTGTACTTGCATTACAGTCTTTCTGCAGATTGTTCTGCCAAAAATGGTATGCAGTCCTTCAGGCATGACTAGAGGAAATCAGTTTCCATATGGTGTCATTAATATTAACCCTTTAACCTTTTGCTGCCGCCACAAACCTGCTGTCACCATAACTTTTGGCAACATGATTTTGCATCTGCCGATCAGTATTTAGAAAGTCTTTTGAAGTGTATTTCCCCCAAACCACAGAGAGCCTTTGGTATTCCCCCTCTCTGCGGCTGAAAGCTTCCACAGCGGAGGCCAGACTGAGGGGGAGGCTCCTGTGACATCACAGGCCTAATACAGGAAGTGAGAGACGCTGGCTCTGTTTATTGGCTGGCTCTGCCACACGTGCTCAGGATGGGCCAGGAAGCTGACGTTTGTTCTGTTCCTGTCCTGTCCTGATGTTACGGTAGTCTGTCACTCAGGTAACACTGCGACATAGCTGATAACATTCAGTGCTAAAATGCTTAAAATTTTTACTGCAGCAGTTCAGGTGAAGAAGTTCCCTCGGAGGTACTTGCTTTGCCCTGGAGGTGAAGCAGCAACCCTCTGATTATTAGTGTCAGTTCCGTAACCACAACACCGCACAGGGTTAGGAGGGGGGAGGCTAAGACCCTAAATCCTGGAAAGGTATTGGTCAAATTGCAGGTGCTGGAACGAGTGTGGAAGGTGGCAGGCCCGTGCAAAGCATCATGGGTACTCTGCTCATGGGAGCAGAGAGAACATGTGACCAAGAGGTTGGCATGGCAGAAGGGAAGCATCCCCCAAAGATGACCCGAGACTGGAAGTCCCCTCAGCAGACACTTCAGCAGTCTGCCTTCAACCACTGATCCTGGATCAGTGCGCACCTTTTGCTCAGAATAATTGGGGTTGTGGTTATCCCTGCATAAGTGGATCCTGGGTCAGGTGGTTGGGGGAGACAGTACCAGGAGCCACTGTGACACTGGTGCTCAGACAATAAAGAGAAATATTTCCTTCCGCATACGATGAACATGAAGTCGTGTAAGCGGGTTTTCTACTATTAGTAGAATGCTACCCATTGACTGCATGTGTGTGTAAGAACATGAGAGAGAGAGGAAGAGGTTTTTGTGCATGCATGTGTGTGAGTGTGAGAGAGAGACATTTGTGTGTGTGTGCGTGTGTGTGAGTGTGAGAGAGAGACATTTGTGTGCGTGCGTGCGTGCGTGCGTGCGTGTGTGCGCGTGTGTGTGTGTGTGTGCGTGCGTGTGCGTGCGCCTACGTGTTGGCAGCGCCTCTCAGGTGTGAGTCATCGTGCTGTTGTTGCACAGGTGAGGCCAGGCAGCAGAGTGCAGGATCTTCATTCTTTCTGAAGGAGTGGCCAGGAGGCTAGTGGCAGTGTGGAGAAGGTCACCTTCCTGCCCCAGCCTCAACCAATCACAGCGCTTCCTCACTGTCACATGTCTCTCCTCAACCAATCTCATTGCTTCTTTAACCTCATCATTTCTATCTATCTCTGTCTTCCCAGGTTGAAAGGGACTTTGAAAGAGAATATGAGAAGCTTCAAAAGTAAGTTTGTTCATCTGAAAATCTTATCAATGATTAAAAGCATGCCTCAGAATCCATCCTCTCTGTCATATTTCTTGTAGCTTTTTTACAGAGAAATGTTCTTTTCACTTTGAACTTTGAGCTCTTTCACTGAGAGCAGTGAGGTCAAGCACAATGCAAGGAGAGCTGTGGTTTCAATTGGATGATTTTCCACTTGAAAAGAGTGAAACTGAATATCTATTCCCTCCTTGGGGTGGGAGAGCAGGCTAATGCCAAATAATGATTCTGTAAATACCTGAGGTTTCAGCCACCTTAGTTCCTCTTTCACTTAACACTGTGCTGAGAAAATCCAGATGTGGCTGTTATGCAGTGAGGAGTATCTTACAAAGACGCCGGAAAGCTGTGTAACAGTCACACACAGTCTGACTGGGGCTGTTGTGCCGTGGGGCCACCTGGCTCCGGTCCTGGGGGGCTGTAATCCGGCAGGTTTTCCACGTCTCCCTGCACCACAGACGCTGTCAGATCTGAGACAACGCGCGATTGGTCCTTCCAGGGTTTGGCCAGCTGCTGGGGGGTGGGGGTTTGGTTTCGGTGAGTGGGAGTGGGCGTGGCCGGGCCGCACACACAGAGATGGTCTCGCTGATAGTGGAAATGTCAGGGTTTTTAAATGCCAGCGCGTTGAGTAAGAGGCACAGGAAGGGGTGGGCGGGGAGCGGCCGCGACTCTGTCCCCGGCGTGGAGCTGCAGCCTCTGTGGAGAGCGCAGCGCACCGTTCTGCCCAAAGCCCGCGTGCTGCTGCTGCCGCTTCTGTTTCCTCCTCATCCTCAGAGTCCCCCTCTTCATCATCTTCTTTTCTTTTTTCGCTCATCTTCTGTGTCCTCTGTAATTCCGAAACGAAATGCGGAGAATAAAATCAGAGAGAGCATTTCCGTATTCCCCTTTTCACACCTTTCTTATCGTCCTCTCTGATCCCCTTGAATGACGTGTCTCTCCCCCTTCGCGACCCCAGCGGTCTAAGACGCCTGTCTATCGCATTCTAATCTGCAGGCTGGAAGATCAGACTAAGAAGCTCCACAAAGACCTGAAGAAAAGCACAGAGGCTGACATAGGTATGTCCTGCCCTGCCCTGCCCAGAGCTACAGCATCACATTATGTTACATTGTCTTTTAGCAGACACTCTCATTTAGAGCAATTTGCATAGGTTACAATTTTATCTGTTTACACATCCGTTGGATGTTTACTGAGGCAGTTGTGGGTGCAGTACCTTGCCCTAGGGCACAGCAGCAGTGCACTAGAATCAAAGCGGCAACCTTTTGGTCACGAGCCCTGCTCCTTACCGCTATACTACACTGCTGTGTTTTTACTGTTGCAGTCTTTACTAAACTGTCCAACCCTCTCACATACACATAAAAACTTAACATGTAGCCCTTTTTTCCTTTCTCAAGTATCCTTCCCTTATTTCTTCACAGGCTTAGACATAGGTGAATTCAGTTGGGAGGGTAGATTTGCCCCTGGTTGATCCAGTAATGCAGCCCCCCCCCCCCCCCCCCCTTAAAACTGTGGAGTGGTAGAATGGGGTAATGGAAGGCATTTGGGTCTCCTCTCTCTGTGGCTGAGAGTATGCCAGGCTTCACCTCCGAGACCGAGTCAGCAGCCTACCCACAGACTCCATCTGCCAGCCAGCGGGGGTTGGCCTAACCCGCGTCTGACCGTCTGTCTGCTGGTGGAGGTTCAGGGTGCAGGATTTCCCTGTGTTCAGGGAGGGTGATGTGGCGTGCTCTGATCTCCGCGCCCTGCGGCGTTTCTGTCCCCAGCCATGTCCAAAGCGGCGGTGAAGATCGCGGCGGACCTGCGGCAGAACCCCGTGTGCGAGCAGGACCAGGGCTTCCTGGACTCCATCGCTGCCCTGGACACCGCCATGCGCAGGATGGACTCCTTCAACCAGGAGAAGGTCAGTGGCTCCGCCCCCCAACGCCATGCTCTGATCCCGCCCCTCTGCCCTGAGTGAGGGTCTACATGTAGAAGTTCTAGATTGGTCCCTCCATTTAAAAACATCCACTCAGCTGAAAGGGGAGACATGCATGGGCTTAGTCCTCTGGATGGAGTCTCAGGTGTGCTGTAATTTTCTCTTAGTGAGAATAGCCTCTGTAGGCCTGGTCACGGTCTTGGAGGCCTGCCAGTTATGCTTTTGAAAGTTCAGAAGGTCACGCATTGACCTGTGGCAGAGGAGAGATGATCATTTTTCAGCCCATTTTTCTAACTGGGTAAAACCTCTCCTGCAGTGCGCTGCTCTGTGGGTCAGAGTGGCTGTGAGTCTGTGCCGCTCTGTGAGTCCTGCAGCTCTGTGAGTCTGTGCAGCTCTGTGAGTCTGTGCTCCTGCCGCTCTGTGAGTCTGTGAGTCAGCCCCTGCAGCTCTGTGAGTCTGTGCTCCTGCCGCTCTGTGAGTCTGTGCTCCTGCCGCTCTGTGAGTCTGTGCTCCTGCCGCTCTGTGAGTCTGTGCTCCTGCCGCTCTGTGAGTCTGTGCTCCTGCAGCTCTGTGAGTCTGTGCTCCTGCCGCTCTGTGAGTCTGTGCTCCTGCAGCTCTGTGAGTCTGTGCTCCTGCAGCTCTGTGAGTCTGTGCTCCTGCAGCTCTGTGAGTCTGTGCTCCTGCCGCTCTGTGAGCCTGTGCCGCTCTGTGAGTCTGTGCCCCTGCCGCTCTGTGAGCCTGTGCCGCTCTGTGAGTCCTGCAGCTCTGTTAGTTCGTGCAGCTCTGCAAGTCTGTGCCGCTCTGCGAGTCTGTGCCGCTCTGTGAGTCTGTGCAGCACTGTGAGTGTGTGCCGCTCTGTGAGTCTGTGAGTCCTGCAGCTCTGTGAGTCTGTGCCGCTCTGTGAGTCTGTGCCCCTGCCGCTCTGTGAGTCTGTGCCGCTCTGTGAGTCAGCCTCCAGCAGGCCGAAAGGCCGGCAGAACACCCCACACTCCTGTGGAATGCTGGGATTGAATCCTGGGCCGCTGACAGCAGAGTGTCCTGCTTTGCATACAGAGCGTTCCTGGAATTCCCGCTTTAAACCAGATCCTCCCGGATCAGATCCTGTTTTTAAATGTCACCCCTGTTACCCGCCGGAGGTCATTTTAAGTTGCATATGTGGAGGATGTTTGTATTGTACCAATATTTGTGCATATAAAATACTACTACACACGTGAAATGCAGTATTAATGCACGGTAACATGCGCAACGTGGCAGTTTGGGAATGACAGCAACACCTCAGGCTTTTGGACAGGTCACAGGGAGCGTGAGAGGGCCCAGAGCTGTCTCCCCTCACCTCCTCCTCAGCTGCCCCTCACTCATTCAGTGAATGAAAACAGCAAAGGGAAAGACCAGAGAGATCACAGACTATAGGGATAAAGCCAGATGAGGAAGGCCTGTTGATAGCGTTACTTTGGCGGGGGCCTTTTCTCCCGTACCTCCCAGTAGAGCCTGGCTGGAAGTGAGGTTTTTTTGTGTAGTAAAGTCATGAATGGAACCAGTTTTGTAAATGTAGTATGTTGCATGTGTGTGTGTTTGGTATGTGTTATAAGTATGTTTTTTTTTTTTCTCCTCAGGTCAATCAATACCAGAAGACAGTCATCGAGCCACTTAAAAAGTAAGACTTACCTCCTGCAAGTGCAACAGCTGAAACAGCTGTTTCTCTCCACTGCTTATAAACAGCTGTGAATCTGAGTGGTGCCCGGTGATTTCTGTCTTTGTGCTGATCCACACACTCAGTGCCACCCTCACCTCTCCACACCCTCCACCTCTCCACCTTTCTCCTCTCTATCTGTTCATCTCCCTGGAGCAGCCTGCAGAGTGTTGATGCTTATCTGGGCCTGGGAAGTGTATCTGTGCTGAGGGTAAACCTGATACAGCCGATATGCAGGGATTGCTGGTGCGTTACCTAACTATGAGCTGGTTGTTGTGGGATTGAGCAGCCTGCCCCCGGTGGCTGGCTGGGTAACTGCAGGAGCTCTGTAGTGTAGGGTGTGGTTAGGAAAGGAGTGAGAGTTCACCTGAGGGGGTGTGGTGTGGGGGTGGGGGCTTGCATCATCTCCCGGTGCCTGAGGTGTGACCGCAAGGTGGAGGAGGGAGGCCGAGAGCGTGGGAATGATGCAACCATGGCGACGGCGCGACCGCATAAAAAGAGGGAGCGGGGGCCGCGGTGGGGATCCGGGACTTGTGACGTTACCACGACGATGAAGGGGCCACTCCCTCCGCCCGTCTCCTGTGGGCAGGGAATCCAAAACTTGTCCCATACCAGCTCCTCGCCACCCCCTCTCGGCCCATTCAACGCCCGAACCCCACCTTCACAAAGCTTGTGGATTTCAGTTATAAGTTATGTACTCAGTAGATGGCTCATATTCAGTTGTATTATATCCACGTTATATTATTTTTACAAACTTCATGGAACACGTAAATGAGGACTTCGGCAGGTCCGTGCGTTTAAAGCTTTGCCCCGGCTGGGGCAGCAGTGGCATGATTCGTTCGGGGAGACGCATTGTGAGGGAGCTGTTGGGAGAGGTGACAGAGAGTAGCACCAGTGCCACCTCACTAAGACACCGATAACGGCTCACAGTTTTGCCTTCTTCCCCGAGTCTCTATTAAGGGCCAGAGTTGAGCTGGAGCCAATAATGTGAGTTTGTTGGCTGATTTTTATTTACTACTTTGTCCTTTATATGAAGGGTGGAGCTGCACCGCTGTCTGGTGCCGTTGAATGTGAGTCTGAGCAGGAAGAGGGAGTGTAGCTGGTGTATGTGGTGTGAGAGTGAAGCAGGAATGTGGAGAATCTCACACAGCCAGCTATAGCAGCATCCCACTCTCAAACCGCTGTCAATCCAGCTGTGGAGCTGGAGTGTGAGTGTGAGTGTGAGTGTGAGTGTGAGTGTGAGTGTGAGTGTGCTCTCAGTAAAGCCGTGTCTCTGGTGCAGGTACAGCAGTGTGTGTGTGTGTGTGTCTGGTGCAGGTACAGCAGTGTGTGTGTGTCTCTCGTGCAAGTACAGGAGTGTGTGTGTGTCTCTGGTGCAGGTACAGCAGTGTGTGTGTGTCTGGTGCAGGTACAGCAGTGTGTGTGTGTGTGTGTGTGTGTGTGTGTGTGTCTCTGGTGCAGGTACAGCAGTGTGTGTGTGTGTCTCTGGTGCAGGTACAGAAGTGTGTGTGTGTGTGTGTGTGTGTGTGTGTGTGTCTGGTGCAGGTACAGCAGTGTGTGTGTGTGTGTGTGTGTGTGTGTGTGTGTGTGTGTGTGTGTGTGTGTGTGTGTGTCTCTGGTGCAGATACAGCAGTGTGTGTGTGTGTGTGTGTGTGTGTGTGTGTGTGTGTCTGGTGCAGGTACAGCAGTGTGTGTGTGTGTGTGTGTGTGTCTGTCTCTGGTGCAGGTACAGCAGTGTGTGTGTGTCTCTGGTGCAGGTACAGCGGTGTGTTCCCCAGCCTGAACATGGCAGTGAAGAGGAGGGAACAGGCCCTGCAGGAGTATAAGCGTCTGCAGTCCAAGGTGGAGAGATACG
>NC_050587.1:40150000-40155000 GCF_013368585.1 Megalops cyprinoides | reverse complement strand
GGGGTTACACATCACCCACTGGTGTCAGGTAGCCTGCACGGTGACACCTGGAAACCACCTCTCTCTCTCTCTCTCTCTCTCTCTCTCAGGTGGTCTACTTCACTGAGATGCATAAGATCTTCAGTGAGCTCACCGAGCAGATTGATCAGGAGGGGCTGACGGACGAGCAGAGAGAGAGAGAGAACGAGGCCAAACTCGGTGAGTTGCGTGCGCTATCCATCGTAGCCAGTGACTGAGAGAGGGACCAGAGACCGCCCAGGCGTCAGCTCGCCAAGGATGGAGGCTCTTCACCTCTCTTCTCCCTCTCCAACCCTCTCTCTCCCTCCAGCTGGCTTCTCCCTGTTGTATCACCGTGTTTACAAAGCCATCAGCACTGTGTTTTATTTTACTGTTACTGACACTTAGAACTTGAATGTTTTATGTTAAAAAAAAAAAATGAATTTAATGAAGCTGCATGGTCTCACACACTGTTGATTTTGTGAAGAGATGGAATAGAGGGGAAAGGTGCGAGTCTTAGTCTCTGTTCATCTACATCATTTAATCAAGGGGCCATTTATGTATTTGCCTCTGTTCCATAAATGACCTGGGTACTTTCTCCTCTTAACAACTGATCCTGGATCTCAATCTAAATTGAACATTGAACATTGACATTGAACATTTGGGGTTAGGGTAGGGTTTGGACAAGCTGATCTCAGATCTGTTGTCAAGGGCAGAATACACCAGTTTTACAACATTAGAATGTAGCCGTCATTGTAAGCGCCTTCCTTCAGTCAGACCTGAAGCTTTTGTACCCTCTAGTGGCAGCAAATGGACTTAGTTTCCAACGCTGATATTCAATATAATGAACATTGTAAGTATTTTCTGTCTGTATTTTTTGTCACTTCATTGTTCAGTGGAAATGTAGAATGTTCCCTCTGTGTGTTAACTTGCAGTCATACCAGTTTGTGCTTTAGGTTGCAAATATGACCACATTCACCCTTTAAAACAAAACCAGAGCTGGGAGGTTCCCTGTTCAGAGCTGCTCCAGCAGATCGAAGAACCTTTCCCCATTGCATCATGGGAAAATCAGAGCAGCTGCGTGAGCTTCCAGCAGAATCTTTGGCCCTGGCAATCAGAGTGTCACTCACTCCCTAACAAGCGAACCCGTCAGAAAAAGTAACGATAGTGTCTTTGTTTCACCACTAAGTGGTGCTTAAAAGCAATAACAGGGAGACCGTCACTGTACCAGTTCTTTTTTCTTTGAAAATATTAAGTGGAAGTGGAAATGGATAATTTCCGTGTTGTTACCAGAGAAGCAGCCTCTGTGCTCTGTCTTCCACACCTCCTTGTTGTGGGAGGTTCCTGTTCTGTCTGTGTTGCTGTGATACCTGTGGGCGTGTCTTTTTAAACCACTCCCCCTAAGAGCCAGCAAATACTCAACAGCTTCAACAACAGGAGAGGTGAACCTTTCAGTTTGAAGCCCGCAGAACTGACTTTCTGCTGAATGAAGAATGTCTGCATGTGTCATAATGCCTCGAGGTCTGTGACTGCATCTTTACAGTGTAAAAATGTCACAGGAGCAAAAGCCACTTCAGACGTGACCAATTCACACATGCACTAGAACGACACCTTTTTCTCATACTTAAACGGACATTTTTTAGCTTCTTTGCCGCACACTATGCATTTTCACGTTGACTAATCTTACCTGTTGTTCCTCTCATGCTTTCACACAGCTGTAATGGTGTTTTATCAAAATCGTGGGGTTTGTTTAATGTAAAAGCTGAGTTCATGTATGACTTTGTGTGGCAGTCATAAGTTTACAGTTTTAGATTACAGTTAACATTTTACCATAGTGTGATGTTTGTTTGATGCGCTAATTGTTTTTGCTGTCTCTGATTGTGTTCCTCTTGCTGAAATTGAGCTTTTTGTAAGCAGGACTAAAGCAGACCTTTTCATTTTTTTTACACTACTGCTCTGCATTAGATTTGAAGGAGCTGAAGGATAATGGTAGCAGTTTGTTTTAATGTCCTTTTTACTAATGAGTTATTTAATTAACTGGCAATAAAGGGGTTTCAAACAGCATGTGATGCGATTGCTTCTTTCCTGGCCCAAGGCTGTCACTGTGATGCCATCTTCTTTTTGACCAGCAGAGGGAGCTTTTGCATCATAGACACACTGTAGTGATACCAGAGCTGTAATGGCAGCGGCAGTATAGTAGTACTAATGGTTATTATTAGCAGCGTGAGTGACAGTAGTTTTGTTTTAATAGTATTTTTGAGGAAAGAAGGGAGAGTGTGTGGAAAAAGAAATGAGTTGCTGTTTACCGAAAGGGGAGCGATCAAGTGTGTGTGTGTCTGTGTGTTTACGCAGCGAGAGGGAGAGTGTTAGGTGGTAGACTGTTTCAGGGGAGACAGGAAATGTGAACATTAAAGGTGGTAGGTTGTGTATGCGGGTGTGTGTGTGTGTGTGTGTGTGTATGCGGGTGTGTGTGTGTGTGTGTGTGTGTGTGTGTGTGTGTGTGTGTGTGTGCGTGCGAGGAAGAGAGACAGAATGAAAGCTGAGTGCAGTAACGTAAGGTCACGCCGTTTCATCTGAATTCTTTTCATCTGAGTGGGAATCTAATTAACCCCCGGTGTGCAGTGTCACAGATAATCTACAGCAGTCAGAACATCGTTTACTGCACAAAATAGAAGCAAACCTGCAGGATCATAATCCTAAAAATATCATCTGATTGGCAAATCCTACCCCCTCTCACCGCGCTCTCCCACACAAAGCTGCCCGTCAGAAACAGCCTGTCTCTCCAGCAGCTGAAGAAAGAGACAAAAACACACACGTCCACTCAGACCTCCAAGGTCATTCAGAGACATCTGAAAGGCTTGCTTTGTGCAGCTCTGTCCGCAGTCTAACGCCCAGCCTTTGGCAGAGTCCTCTGTCTCGCTTTCACCTCCCACAGGAAAGGGGGTCACACAGAGACGGTAAAGCGCCCACTGTGTGTTCTGCAGACCCAGGTGCACCTTCTGATTGTGGAAAGCCAGAGCCTCAGTTTGATTGGAAATGTTAGGGTCAACGACCTGAGGAAGACGTCAGCTGTGCAGAAGACAGGCTGTCACCAGAGGGGCAAGCGCAGTCCCACCCCCACTGAAAAGTCTTATGATCAGTGTAAGAATGACCGATCTCAGAGAAAGAGGGCAGCCGTGTGTCTCGAGACGATTGTGGGGCTCGTCTCTACCCCGATCCCCCTGTCTGCTTTCGGAGAGGGGCCCCGACCCCCGTCTGACAGGACGAAATGAAACGCTCACCTTTCTGAGGCACCATCTTGAGTCTTCAGCAAACAGGGGAACAGCGCTGGGAGGATGTGATTGAAACATCAAAAAAGGTGTTCAAAGCCGATCCTCCATGAAAGCCAAATCGTGTACCGGGGAAATGGGCCGGGACATTTCGGCTTTCTGATGTTTGGGCAGGGCTTTAAAATCTGAGCAATACCATCAGATCCCCCTCACCCCAATATCCAAAACCCTTACCCATAATCCCTGCTGTCCCTCAGACACTGCTTCAGAAATCACACACTGATGACCTCCCTGCCACACAGCACCTCTACACCTCATCACCTGCTGCAGTATTCTCACTAAATAATGGAAACCCCACACACACAAAGAACACCCCCACACAGTCAGAGGTTTTAGCTTATCTTTGTTTTGGTACAAACACGATATTAGTGTCATTGGTACAATAGCCATCAGCACAGATGAGCGTGGGGTGTGAAAATAAATTAAAAACAAATGAAAATAAAACAGATATAAAATTCCAACACCTTCAGCTGGTGTTCCTGAAACAACGGCTACCTTTCTTTCCACGTCCAAGGTTTCCTTCGCCCGTCGGCGGAATGTTCCGGAACACCCGTGCCTCTCCAGACCCTCCTCCGGTTCACTGCGGCGGAGCTGTGACCGGGTCACAACCTCTGGTCCAAATCATGACCGGCTCACTTCTCAGTTCCCTCCCACTGGCTCCTAACCAATCCTACCATAACCTGAACAGGCCATCCATCCAATCAGAACTCTACATCCCAGCCAGACTCCTCATCGGGGGGAGGGTCCTCATTGTCGTCAGGGAAACAGTCAAAATTACTGGTGTCCAGGGGCCCATCGACCTATGAGAGAGCAGCAGAGGATAGCCAGCTATGTTACCTTCATGTACAATTAGCACTGCTTGATTCATGAAATGATCAATTATAATCAAAAAAGCACTGCAGGCCTTCACAGACAGGGAATGCCTTCACACTACAGCAGGTATTTGCCTGTGAAGGTCTTCCCCTCTCTCTGTAATATTTACTCTCCCAGGGCACCGAAACGGATATATGGGATATCTCGATAGGGGGTCTGTGGTCAGCTGTCTGTACCCCTCTATCCCCTCCCCTTTTTAACTTACGCTTGGCATGAATGGGGGGGTCAGCGTCCCTTTGCGAATGCCCTCCCAGTTGAACCCTTCGAACCACCTGGAAGACAGAACGCAGCTGAGTGACTCGGGCGCTCGCTGTATCTCTCATTTCAGGGGGAGGAGCTTAGTGACCAGCTGCAGGGTGGAGTGCATGACGGGCAGCTGCCCTGATCTCTGAATGTACCATCACGCCTCATACCGCATCAATATGCTGAGCGTCATCATGATGTCTTTGTGTCATGTGTTTGTAACAGTAGGACAGAACGCTCATCGCCATGGCAACCCTTACTTGTGCTTCTGGATGTCTTTGACCCCGTTCTTCTGGTTGCCCAGCCTCTCTGAGGGGTTGTCCCTAAAGGTCAAAGGTCAGACACTCACACCACATTAATGAACAGCCAGCATGTAAATATGTATGAGTACCTGCACGTGTAATTCTGTGTGTGTGTGTGTGTGCAAAAAATGCATTTTTAATATTTGAGTAACATTCTAAAGAATATCTCCATTCATGCATACAATTTTACACTTATTCTAGAATGGTGTATGCAATATGTGTAATTTAAAAATATTTCCCAACATGCATTTATGTG
>NC_050587.1:40080000-40137500 GCF_013368585.1 Megalops cyprinoides | reverse complement strand
GTCCACGGTGTCAAAGTACTGTAGTTCTTGTCATGTTTGTCAGCTTTCTGGCAAACCTAATCAAGCCGATTCCTGTCACGGCAGAACCATCTGAGCGCCTCATAATCGACTGTGTTGACCCGCTGCCTAAGTCTAGGTCTGGCCACCAATACATTCTAACATGTGCTGCAACTCAGCACCCCAAGATGTCTTTAAAGGCTCTAGGTGGCTGTGGTGTTACGGACAGGAAAGTGGAGGTTTTCTGCAAAATCTTAACATCAGTGGAAAGAGTTTACAACAACTGCAACATGCGGCCAGTGAGTGCTCTTTCTGGCTGATTCTGCCACAGTCCCAACTCAGTGAAAAAACAGCAGGTGAGGTAGAGGAGCAGCAACGCTCAGCAAAGCGAGACATTTTTGGAATTTCACGGTACAGCACTGGGGAGGAGGAATATTACACACACACACAACAGACCGCAGAGAAAGACATACACACCCTCAGACACACACACCCTCAGACACACACACCCTCAGACACACACACCCTCAGAGAAACACACCCTCAGAGAAACACACCCTCAGAGAAACACACCCTCAGAGAAACACACCCTCAGACACACACACCCTCAGACACACACACCCTCTGAGAAACACACCCTCAGACACACACACCCTCAGACACACACACCCTCAGACACACACACCCTCAGACACACACACCCTCAGACACACACACCCTCAGAGAAACACACCCTCAGACACACACACCCTCAGACATACACACCCTCAGACACACACACCCTCAGACACACACACCCTCAGACACACACACCCTCAGAGAAACACACCCTCAGACACACACACCCTCAGACATACACACCCTCAGACACACACACCCTCAGACATACACACACCCTCAGACATACACACCCTCAGACACACACACCCTCAGACACACACACCCTCAGACACACACACCCTCAGAGAAACACACCCTCAGACACACACACCCTCAGAGAAACACACCCTCAGACACACACACCCTCAGAGAAACACACCCTCAGACACACACACCCTCAGAGAAACACATGCACTCAGAAAGATACACATACTCAAAGAAACATACACACAGATGGGCAGGAGAGAGAAAGCGAGGAGAATGGGTGGGATAGGAAAGAAAGAAAGATCCGCTATAACCCGGCATAAGGAAGGCGTAGGGAAGTACAGGAGATTCTCCCAAGAGTTAGTCAATACTTTTAGGAGACATCACTTTGACAGATCACAGGTCAGCACAGGCAGTGAACACGTTCCTGATATCCACAATCAGAAGACTAACTGAGACTTCGTTTGATTCCAGGTTCACCTCAGTCAAAATATACTTCTGAAAGGAAGCACATGAGACACAAGATGATAATGTGAGCAGACTACTACTCTCGGCTCCATCGGCACTTTTGAAGTGATGAAGATCTGTAACTTTTAATACACGCTTTGATGCCAAATTCAATTGATGTGCTTACAGAATCACATGTGAGGGAGCAGCAGATAGCGATGAAAGAGCTCATGGGAATGTGCTTTCATTAACAGCTTCGCAAGTGCATCCCCATCTGAAGCGAAAGGTGCAGGTAATCTGACTCCTCTCAAGAGTTACCGTTAATCTGCCTCCTAAACCTTACTGTCATAAAACGCGTTCCGTTTGTACGCATGCGCAGACGTTAATGCACAAACGCTTCCCTTTGAAATGCCTTGCATGCATCCTGGCCCTGAAGCAATCATTTGCTCATAACACGCTGCCTCAATTTGCACCACAGAGAGTGTGACCTTGCGCTGAGTCAAGCAAAGACATAAAATAACCATTACTCCTGCAGAGCAGCCAACCCCCTCATCCCATCGGAATGACCACCGTGAATTCACTTACAGCAAAGTGACGGGGTTCATGGTTAATTAATGAGTTAATTAACAACAAATAAATTCTGGAATGCTTTTGCATGCCTGACATGTTGACACAGCGTTGAATGCAATCAGTGGGACAGTTACAGGAAAAGATCAGGGGCCTCTTTTATAAAACGTTCTTACGCACAGTTTTGATCTTAGAATGTGCGTACACTCAAATCCACGCCAAAGTTCAGATTTAGAAAAACGGTCTTTGACGTGGAAAAGTACTTCACGTCAGGTTCCAAATTGGCATACACCCGTTTCCTTGTGGCAATGTTGGAGCACTGCAGGTGTTCGGAAATCTAAGAGCGCCAACCAGGGTTTCCGCTAGGATTTTTTCTTGACCGGTCTAGTGTCCGGAAAGATTGAGAATTTATTTTACCGGACAAATTTGAAACTTACCGGTCATGTTTCAAACGCAAATATAATTTACACCTAGGTTGACAACGAATGACAACGACCTCAAATCCGTTTGACTATTTAGTGAACAGTAAGCAAAACGAACAGTAACGATTGAGCAAAGCCTCAACATTACCCGCTAAAATGTAGGCTATGTTTTGTATGAGAATTATTACCGGACAGGCAAAAACCGGTAATTCCCAGCTAATGGAAACCCTGGCGCCAACATGTCATCTGCTGCCTAATTGTTTCCTCATTATTATTATTATTATTAGTAGTAGTAGTAGTGGATGCTGTTATAGTTGTATTGCCAGATTGAACACATTGCTTAGGCTACACGTTTGCACAATAAAGTTATCAATAAATTAAAACAACATAAGCTAGGCTACTTGTGGAAAACAAAACAAAAACACACATTGGGTTTCCAAAAATACCCCTATTAGCATAATTGACACATCCTTGAAGGAAATTTATTTAATATACATATTATGGTTCCACACGCATAAAGCATTTCGGTCAATCTATACGCTATAAAATGTCTTGCAGCTCGCCATAATCAAGTAGCGGATTTGGGTTTTGATTCGAGCTCTTTTATATGCTAATGAAATTAATTAGGGGGCGTTTACGAGGCGGAGATCTAAAACCATTCAGCTACGCACAATTTCAAGATCACTTGTACAGATTTCACATCTGCGAGATTGGCGTACGCACGGTTTTTTTTTTTTTTGTTTTTTGTGCGTAGCCTACGTTCATTTTCTCTGAATCACACGTACGCACATTTCAGAAATGATCTTAGATCAAATGTAGGATCGTTTCAGCGCAACTTTTCTATAAATGAGGCCCCAGGACAGAGATGCTGACCTGTTGCAACAGTGGAGTGTGTGACAGTGTGGGGGCATGGCTGTGGGTGTGGTTGTGGGCGTGCTCGTGGGCGTGGCTGTACCTGTGACAGTGGCCGTGCGGGTGCAGTTGTACAGGATGGCCAGCTCTCCAAACACCTTCCCGGGCTCCATCGTACACAGCTTCTGCCCATCCTTGGTCACCTCCACCTTCCCCTCTGCACACACACACACACACACACACACACACACACACACATTGTGAACATCCAAACACAATGGACAGCACTGTAAGTGCGTTCAGTATGTGTGTGTGTGTGTGTGTGTGTGTGTGTGTGTGTGCACATTATGACAGGGACAGACACTGACTGGATCAGACAGAAACTGAAAGGATGTGTCAGGACCAGAGGACAAACCCACTGCCTCTCCATGCTTAAAGCCTCCTTCTCTGACCTGGGATCAGCTGGGGAAGAACAGGAGAACCGGGGGGAGGTGGGGAGGAGGTACTGCATTCGAAAACATATGTATGCCGAACACATTGGTACAAATACTCCTAAATTCACAGCACAGAGTGACATTCTCTCTCTCTCTCTGCTTCCCTCCATTTTTCTCTCTCTCCCTCCTCCTCTCTATTTCTCTTTGCCTCCCGCCTTCTCTCTTGTGTGTCTCTCATCCTATCTCGCCTTCTCTCTCTTTATCTCCCTCTCTCTGTCACACATGCAGATAGCTTATCACAGGCTCAGCTTGTTGAGAGTCCTGCTATCGCTCCAGCTCGCTGCCACTCTACCACAGGTCTGAGATCAGCTCTTACTGCATATAAATCCCATTCTGAGTCCATTCCCGCCAGATATGGTACCACAGGGCGACTCCGATGCCTAGCACACAGGATGTACTAAAGATACCTGCTGCCGTCTCTCTGAAATGACCATTAAATCAACATTTCAAAGAGACCCTCCAACATGGGCTTGACCTCTGGTTTGACTCCCTTCTTGAAGTAGGACACAGAAACACAGCCAAAACCAGACGTCTGTGGGTTCATGATTTTGCCTGAAACACTGATTTAATTAGTGATCCCCTCTTTGGAAAATGCTGGCCATTTCCTCTCTGGTCAGCACTCAGGGCTATAGAGACAGATTACTGAGGAAACAGACTTCACTGATTGGCTCGTTAAGGGGATAGCGTCCCGCCACAGAAATGGGGATGACCTTTAACCTCTGTGAGTTATCCATGCTTGCCTTCCCTGGAGTGACCCCAGCCTCACTGCCAGAAAAAGTGAGGTCCCTCGTTCACACTCTCACTGCATCCCATCTGCTCTCTCTCTTTCGTCTCCTTCTCTCTCCCACTCCCTGCAGCCCTATCACACTAACCCTCTCTCTCCCATCCTTTCTATTTCTCTCTATCCCTCTCTCCTTCCCTTTCTCTGTAACTCTTGCTCTCTCTCTCTCCCTCCCTCTCTCTTCCTCTCGCTTTCTCCTTTTCCCTCTAACCCTCTATCCCTCTCTCTTTCTCTTTTTCCCTCTGACCCTCTCTCACTCCCTATCCCTCTTATTTTCTCTCCCTCTCTCTCCCTCTCTCTCCCCCTCTCACCCTCCAGCACGTAGACGAGCGAGCCGTCATCTCCCTCCTGAATGACGCAGCAACCGCGGGTGACGGTGGTGGGGTGCATGCAGTCCACGATGGTGAGGATCTGACCCGGCTCCAGGTGCTTCATGAAGTCGTTCTCCAGCAGGGCCTTCTGGATGAGCTCCCGGGACCTGAGAGTCACGCAAGCGTTCACCGGTGTTAGGCACGGCCAACCAGACACACTGGACACAGTTGAGTTTATTCCCTACTGTAAGAGCTGTATACCTGCAGTGTTCGGAACCCACAGAAAACTGCATACGATACAATTAAGTACAATTGGTCTGAGGAGAATGTACTTAGTGTCCCTGGGGTGTGGTATGGGTGAGCCTGTGTGCCCGCATGTGTGTGTAACTGTATGTGTTTCTACATATGTGTATGTAGCTTTGTTTTTGTATGACGCGCTCTCTCACTCTTGGCTCTTGCTGTAGCTGGTCAGGGTGACGTGCGTGTGCGTGTGTGTGTGTATGTGTGTGTATGTGTGTGTGTGTGTGTGCGTGCGTGCATGTGTGTGTGTGTGTGTGCGTGCGTGCGTGCATGTGTGTGTGTGTGTGTGTGTGTGCGTGTGTGCTCTCTCACTCTTGGCTCTTGCTGTAGCTGGTCAGGGTGACGTGCGTGAGCTGGGCGGGGTCCAGCGCAGTGGGCTCTGCAGAGATGGCCTGTCTCTTCGTCCGCTGGGGCTCGTCAGGGGGGGCGGGGGCAGGTCCTGGAACAGCCAAACCGGCAACACATTCAGCCCCCTCCACACCCTGCCAGCAGTGTGCTTTACTGAGACAGACTGACTGATACATCAAATGCAGCACAGAGCTCTGTGAATCATTTATGAAACAACGTATTTTCAGTGTTACATTATAATTCGCTCTGAAACCGCCCTGAAACCTAAATCTAGACTACTGGAGATGAGTCAGTGACGTGTGGTGTGGCCTACCCAAAATGGACCAATGAAAAATACTGTGGGCTAGCAGAGATGGCCAATGACAAGTACTGTATGCCACCTCATGATAAAGGCTAACTAACATAGTCTACAGGTGTGTATGTTGGGCTACCTTACATGGTGTAAAGGTGTGTGTGTTGGGCTACCTGACATGGTGTAAAGGTGTGTGTGTTGGGCTACCTGACATGGTGTAAAGGTGTGTGTGTTGGGCTACCTGGCATGGTCTACAGGTGCGTGTGTTGGGCTACCTGAGGCAGGTGCGGAGCCGGACGGGCCTGGGGGGCCCAGCGTAGCCCGGTGTCGGTCCAGCTCCCCCTGCAGCTGCCGAATGAGGTCATCCTTGGTGTCCAGCTCCAGCTCCAGCTCATCGATGAGGGCATCCCGCTGCCGAAGCTCCTCGATCTTCAGCTGCAGGGCGAACTGGAGGTCCCGCAAGGTGCCCATCGTCCTGGCAGGTGTGGCGGTCAGGAGCGTGGGAACAGACAGAGGCAGGATTTACACCAGAGAGAGGGTATGAGGGAAAGGAGAGTGCAAAATAAAACGAGAACTGAGATGGCGGGGAAACAGGATGAAAAAAAACACGTCTGAATTTTGTTTGTCTGATCCGGACTGAGCTGGGCTCGCTGCAAGCAGCGGGTTTTTTGAGGACGATTGGAGCTCGCTTGCACGAAGTCCCGCGAGGCTGCAGGAACGCGCTCAGTATTCTGTAGCGCACGTGCACAGCGCACCTTTACATGATTCACCTGATGGGCTGCTGTTCTGACAGCGCGGCGAAACCTTCTGAGGTGTGCATGTGACTGTGGAAACCAAACAGAACCGGATACTGTAAAAGCATTTGCAACTTGCAACAAAACACGATGCAGTCCCAGAGCAGAGAATGCTGCATATTTCACAACACGGATAAAAGGGTTGTTTTGCATCAAAGAGAAATTTTATGATCTCAGCTTGCTGTTATCTGGGACAAATGAAAAATGGAACGGCAGCGGATAAACCAGCACATGTTAAGCTTCCGATGTGCTTGATCTCAGTAACTGTATTGTTAGCAAATCCTTAAATGTTCAACATCAACTCTGCGAGACATGTATATTATCACCTGTCACAAAGTCTTTCGCTTACGATCCGTTTAAAAAATCATGATGCATGTAGGTCTGTTTATTTCATTTTCGAATCAGTGAGTTCAGCTGCAAACACGTTTTTCTGTGCCGTACTAATGACCGCTACCCGCTGCATCTTTCAGTGAATACCACATTAAAATTCTACCATTCCCTTCTAATGGAAATACATGCACACGTTTTTTATTATTAACCAGTACCAAAAAAGCGGAAGAATCGCAAAACAGCAGAGAAAGGGAAAGCCAAGCTATTGAATACTTACCTGTATCCGGACGTTGTTATCCTGGAAGACCTGGAAACTGCTGTCTTACTCTGCCGTTTTCCCCGTAGCTATGCCTCAGTTTCACCGGATAACTGTGTGACCTGAAATTGCGGATCACCTGCCAGAGGAGCGTTTTCAAATATTGCAAAGAAATATTCCTGATTAAACTTCAAGAGGAGAAATGTGCGGCGCCACACTTCTTTAGAATCGCAGGGTTCAGCAGTGAAAAGCGAGCGCTGCCGAGCGCACGGCGCTGATGACCAACAGTTAACTAATTCATTTTACGCACGGTCTCTCTCATCCTCTCGTCCTATAGTGCACACCTTCTCTCTCTGATTCACGATCACCACACCTCGTCCAGCTCTGTGGAATGGACTGGAAAAAACTGTGACGGAATCCGAAAGGAGGTTGTATGTCTTCGGACGTATTAATGCTGTTCTGGTTTGAAAACAAGTTAAAAGCAATAAGATCTTCTCTCATGTGTCGAAAATCAACTAATTTCAACAATACGCAAATTCACTGATGTACTTTAATAATAAAGCACGCCAGTCAATCTCTCTTATATGTGAATAATTGGGAAACACGCCGTGTGCAACAAAGCGCCAGAAATTACCAAATTTTAACCAAAATATTTTAATATTCTGTGGATCTTATAAAGAAGTTTACGTACACCTTACAACATTACATTACATTCATTTTCTAATTGAATATAACCCTATAAACATCTGGAGCGGACATGAATATTGAAATTGAAAAATTATTAGATTATTTTTAACTATCAAAGATTCCATTATTATTAGGCTATATTAAGCGATGTATACGTCTAACCTGAATGCATGCAGTAATTTAAAAGAACGCTTAGATACTATAAAAATCGACCACCTCTCACGGATGTTCCCTGCACCGACCAACGAAAATGAACTATTGTAGTGAGAAACTTGAGAAACGCATTAATCAGCCGTGAAACTGGACCACGAACAGGCGTGGTCAGGTGGAGTTTTGGGAATTAGTATTGTTATACGGACGAATCTGCCTATTTTTTATATTGTCTTCAAAAAATATTTTGGATAAAAATACCTCTTAATGATACAAACATATTGAGTAACAGAATTATCTAATGCCTCTTTGAATTATTTTTCATACATTGTTTTTGTCGAATATACCTACGACTAAACGCACACGTGATTATTGTTGAACCAATATGGCGGCGCCCTGCAACGCTGAAGAGGCTAAGAGCTCAAAGTTGGAATTGTATCCTAAAAATGTACATTATAAATGGCTGTTGGTAACTGATAATTCAGCGTTTGTGGTACACGTTGTGTGTTAACATTTCCATGTTTAGACCGAATTTCATTACCTATCTAGTTAATCCGCAGTTATCGTGCTAGCAGCCTAGCTATAGCAAGGTAGCTAGGTGCTTAGGCGCTGTTTGAAGTAGTTTTGAAGATTGCTAGCCAGCCCGGCTGCTGGCTTGTTAGATGTGCTAGAATATGACATTATACGTGGTAAGTAAGTTGTATGAAATTAGCTAACTTGCTACAGGTTGGTGAATGTGTGTTTGTAAGAGCCTCTCGCTAACGTTAGCCAGCCGCACTTCCTTGACGGAGATTCCGCGCGCTGGATGTCGCGTTCCCGTCGGCGCGCGAGGCCAGCATCGCGTGCCAGTCCCTGTCGCCGGACCGCGAGCCGCGCAGAGGCGGAGCCACGAAGGAGCTGCGCGCGGCGGGCAGCACGCTGAGCGTGTGAGCCTGCGGCCTCGCTTCAAACGCCACAAACAACACACATCAAATCTAATCTCAATCAAATCAAGTGTCTAACCCGCAGAGTGCCACTGCATCTGCGAAGTTTCAGCACGGCTTCTTTCTGATGTCTTTACATTATGTATTTACTTCGGAAATTTGTATATTGGTTCCGTTTGTACAACTGGGTAAAACTACACAGTGGTTGGCTCGATGGTACAGCAGCAACGCCCCCTGTTGCAAGTATCAGTTAGAACCTGAAACCGCACTGCCATCTTCGTGGTAATGTTAGAAAGAGATGGTGTCCACAAATCATTCTGCTGCAACATATTGCATTTACATTGCTGTCAACCTAACTGGGTTTTGTGTAGTTCTGTGGTACATTTTTTTCACCCTTTGTTTACGCTTTTACGAGCCGTATTTTCAAGAGGCAGAGTGACTCACGTCCCTCCTTTCGTTTCTCTCTCCGTGTCTCTCTCTCTCAGGAGGTGGACTGCGGAAGAAGCCCGAATTCTGCGTGTCTCTGTCGGCTCTTTCCTCGATCACCTGGCTCTGGTCCTGGAGACCATGATCGAGTTTGGGCCCCCGGTCGCCCAGTAACCCGACCCCCGGGGTGGAGACACAGAGCTAGAGCAGCAGCCAAGGCTGGGCAGGGTGTCCAGCCAGAGGGAACGCAGGGGGTATTTAACCGAAAGAAGTGTGACTTCATGGGTTTGCCTGACTGACACTGCAGCCTGCAGCCGTGGCAACGCTCTGACACACGGGAAGGAAGGAGGAGCTGAAAGCGGACAGAAAAGCATCCTGCATCAGTCTACCCTGCAGCCATTGGACGACTGGAACAAGCAACGTCCAATCAGAAGCCATTGTTACCAATGAGATGTCATCATTTTTGTGATATAAGCAAACATGAGTTCATGCTCTTCTTCCACAGCAGAGAGGGACAGTGACCAGGTGTAGCCTTTTTACTGTATTCTTTCCCCTGGTGCCTGTCCTTCTGCTTTAAGTGTCACAAGAAGTGTGTTTATTATTTATGTTGCAAAGTCAGATGAAATAAATGTAAATAAAAACGGCTTTTTAACTTTGCATGTACATTATTTGTTTTTCTGTTTCTGCCAGTAACTTATTATGCAAAAGTAGTTCTGTGGGACTTAAATTTGTATTTAAATTTTAAGTGCATAATGCCTGTTTCAATCCATTAAGTTGCACAGAATTGTAGATGGTCTTTTTGAAGTTTTGCGATTCCTTCTAATAGAAAACGGCAGCTGTATTCCAACCATCCTGAAGTCCACTGCACACACAGAGCAGTACAGCTCTCAGAACTGTGTCTGAATTCAATATGGAAAGTTACTGAAACAAAGACTGGAAACCAAGAAAACCAAAGAGAATCCTGTCAGAAACAGACCTTTTATTTAACTAGATGAATGGAAATGGTATTAACAGGTGGTAGTCTGACATGATAGTACGTTCAAAGTTCTTTTTCGTGTAAGATTAACAGTAGGCATATATAAAATCAATCAGGATTTAGATATACTAGTATATATATTTATACAGTAACAACTAATAATGGTAATATACACAGGCAAACAGAGAGAAAGCTGAGAGGAGGACGGGGGTGTGTGCGTTTGAGGGGTGCTTGCTCTCTCTCTCTCTCCTCAGCTGAATGCAGTTCATTGCTCGGCCTTTATCTCTCCCAACTCAGCTCTTACGCTCAAGCCAATGAGGATCTGTCACAAAGTCCATCCCACGCGGGACACACCTCCACCTGACCGCACCCTGACCGCACCCTGACCGCATGGCGGTCCCTGAAAGAGTTTCGTAAGTGAAACCGTTTCCTAACCATCTCCGCTCCGCTAACCCCCCTTGCCACCTGCACTGCCAGAGCAGACTCGGAAGGGGCAGGGTTGGAAGTGGGAGAGTACGATCACTATATGCTAATATACTTTTTATATATATTTAGTAAATGTGAAAAAAAAAAATCAAAATATATAACAAACTCGTCCAATAAGAAAAAAAAACAACAGCGAACACCCTGTGGCACCTGCCTGTCACCTGATAGGCTTTCGGGAAGTGTCTCCTGCCGAGGTGCAGCCCATGGGCTTACTGTGCAGACATCACTAATCTCCATCTCAGCTGGATGGCTCCTCCTCTTCCCTGTGCACACGGCCTTAGCCAATCCAGATGCAGAGTTCTGCCCTCGCTGCTGTGGGAGGACGAAAATCAGCCACTGAGACCAGAGGCGGTCATCACGGTTTACAGTATGGTTAGCTTAAGAACTCAGTCCGAAAATGGGATGAATTTGGCAGCCTTTGGTCATGTCTTTTGGCCCCTGATTTGATAAACACGGTCGTCCTGACCGCCTGCTCTGGTCTGACTGCAAAACACATTTGTTTCCTGGTGTTCAGATCACTTCCTGCTGCAGCCTCCTGACAGCGGTCCAACTCTGGGCCTGAAGCACCTTCCCAGCATGCACCTGTCCCTCTCGCCTTCCCCACAAGCCTTCATCTTCCTCCTCATCCTCCTGCACCCGCTGAACCCCTGAGCACCGGAAGAGTTCATCCTCTGTGGGACCGGGGGAGGGGCTGCCCTCCTTCTCTCTCTCTGTCCCACCGAGTGCACAGCAGGGGTGAAACCACTTGCACGGACGAAGCCCGCTCTGGGATCAGACACCATTACGCCCTTTCGGGAGGGGCGAGCAGGAGGGTGACCGAAACTGCGGTGCAGTTGCACAAAGCGCTATGGCAACGTGGAGGCGCACAGCAGGGCCAGCCATGACCGGCACATTTGGCACAACAAAAAAAACCAAACCAAAGTACCAGACAGAAGGTCCAGTGCTGAGGAAGACAGACAGACAGCGTGACCTGCGTGTCCAGGCCCTGAACACTATGATATGGAACAGCTGCAGTAATGAGATTATGAAGAAAAAAAAACAATAAACATACAGGCTTTGCATGACCCCTAGGAGTACTAGCAACAGCAGCTAAAACAATGCTGCCATGACCCAACATGTAGGTGGAATTAGGACTGTCTTCTAAGAGCGCGAAGGAAAAAAAGGGAAAGGAAAGGACACTGGCCAGGACACGGCGGTGTGAGGCGGTGTCTTCTGCTCCTACAGCTGCCCTCAGTTCATAGGAAAGGGTGACGTTTTGGGAGTAAAAAGAGGAAAAATATATGTATGTTCACCCAGACTTCTTGCCAGCATTGAAGATGGGGAGGGGAGTATACCTGTAAATTGTCCAACTTCCCCATCTCCCCTTCTCTCTCACCCATCCACCCCTCCCCCTTTCCCTCCCGCTTTCTCTCCCCCTCTCTTCTCTCCCCCCCCTTCTCCCCTCCCTCTCTCTCTGCCTCACCTCACCCCCCCCCCTCCCTCTCCCTCACCCTCTCCCTCTCTCTCTCTCTCTCCCCCCACCCTCTCCCTCTCCCCCCTCTCTCAACAGCTGCAGCCATCCCCAGAGGAGGCTGGTTTGTCGTCTCTCAGTTTGATCTGATCAGGAAAATCATACGTCTCCACCTCCGATTCCTGAAAATGAGACACAGAGAGAAGGAGGGAAAGAGAAAGGGGGGGCAGAAAAGAGAAGTCATGAGGAAGGGACCCCACTTTCTGGGTGTGAGGGTATATCTGCCTCTGGTGAGGATGCGGGCACTCTTTTGCAGCCTTTAGTGGATGGATGACTCATAGAGGGTAAAGGTCATCCTCATTTCTGTAGCGGGACGCTATCCCCTTAACAAGCCAATCAGGGGGGTGAGTTTCCTCAGTAATCTGTCTCTGGAGCCTTGAGTGTTGAGCAGAGAGCTGACAGCATTTTAAAGTTGTTTCTTTTTTGCTGGGGGTTACACAAATAATAGCTCCTCGCCACAGGCCTGCTCACCCAGTCTGTGCTGCCACACATTCTCCCCTTAGATTCTGAGTAATGCCTGTGTATACGGGTATGTGTATGTATGCGAGTCTGTGCATGTGTGTATGTGTATGTGTGTGTGTGTGGGTGAGCGTACCTGTTTGAGGGCGTTGCGGGCGATGGTCTGGAAAGCCTGGTCCACGTTGATGGCTTCCTTGGCGCTGGTCTCAAAGTAGGGGATACTGCTCTTACTCTGACACCAGGCCTGAGCTCGCTTCGTCGTCACCTGAGAGACACATGCGCAGCGTCAGCAGTGACATACACACACACACACTGTGATGTTTGTATCTCTGTTTCAGTCTCAATTTCAGAACCATTACACCCCTAATAAACATGCATGAACGCTCTTATTCACATTAACACACACACACACACACACACACACACACACACACACACACACACACACACAAATACACACAGACAGTCAGCAGTGACACACACACACATGCATAAACATGCATGATCACTTGCTCTTATGTGCGCACGCACACACACACACGTGATCACTGTTATGCACATATGCAAATAAGGCGCACACACACACACACTCATGCACGCAAACACACATACACACACACACACTCATGCACGCAAACACATCTACAGCAAAACACAACAGCACCGGAATTCCCTCTGAAATACTCAGAATACTTTGCAATAAACCTGTCATTACAGTTGCAACAGACAAACATAAATCATTTTTACAGACGGAAGTAGCGACTCCTTCAGTGTCACACCACATCTGCATACCCAACGAATGACTCATTCAGAAACTTAACATTCTTCTACTTTCAGCTGCACTTCAGTGCTATTTTCAGCTTCAGACTGTATTCCAGTCAAACAGCACTGTGATTCCTGGCATCAGCTTCCTTTCCTCTCCGTTACATGTTATGATTTATGGTACTTACTGCCCCTCGCGCTCATGCGTCAATTTAATTTATCACAAACTACTGGTAAGTTAAAAAATGGTATTTAATTATTTAATCTGCAATTGAAATTCTCTCAGATCTGTGAATCCTGTGAGGTAGAGGCGGAGGATGGGCGGTCTGCACACTCACCTGCCTGTTCTCCAGGTCGATCTTGTTGCCTAGCACCACAAATGGGAAGTTTTCAGGGTCTCGGGGGCTGGCCTGGATCAGGAACTCGTCCCGCCAACTGTCCAGCGTTTTGAAAGTGTTGGGTGCGGTCACGTCGTACACCAGCACACAGCAGTCTGCACCCCGGTAGAACGCCACGCCCAGAGACTGAAAACGCTCCTGACCTGCAGTGTCCCAGATCTGCCACACACACACACACACGTGCGCACGCACACACACGCACATACATACACGCACATGCGTGCACACACACACACACACACATACACAGACAGAAATACAAACACCTCAGAGTCAGTTATTCAAGCCAAACAGCAAGCATGAGGAAACACTATTTCAGGGAAGAAGCAGCACATCTGTACAGCATCTTAGAAGTATGTGACTGTCACTCATAAGCTGCAGAATGTCAGACGGTTCAAAGCTGCACACCTCTGTCAGTGACAGCTGGAAGAAACGGATGGAAAGTTATTCTACACACACTGATCTGGATGAGTAGAGAGAGAGTTTTTCTACAGGCTGACACTGAAGGGCACAGCGCAGGGGCAGCACTGATCCAAACAGCACAGAAAAACACAGACAGACAGACAGGAGGGACATACCTGCATGGTGACCAGCCGGTCGTCAACCATCACCTCCTTAGTGAGGAAATCCGCCCCAATGGTGGCTTTGTACTGGTTGCTGAACTTCTTATTGACATACTGGTTCATGAGGGAGGTCTTTCCCACACTGTGCACAGAAACAGGAGGTGCAGTCATTTGTCACTGGGCATACACTCAATCACAAAAACAGCCAATCAAAAGCTTCACATGTCCACAACCGCCAGATTCCATTTCCTCTAGACTACTGAAGGTGATATCATGATAGCTCCCTGAGCAGTGCTTACAGCACCAAATATAGTATCAGGAAATGTCATTTTCAAATCTTTCATCTTGGGTGGAGCGCTGGTGCTGTAGTGACACTTTACATTTGCATAGGAAAGGCTCCTATTCAGATTGACTCACATTACACACAGAATAAAATTTTCAGGCCCCTTTACACTGCTGGATGTTTGGTGAGATAATCCAGCAGTGGCCCACCTGGGAGTCAAACCAGCAACCTGTGGGTTACACCTGCTCCTTTCCACGAGACCACACTACATCTAAACCAAGCGACTGGAGCAGTATCACATGTAAACGGTGATACTGCACGTTACCCGCAGGTGACACCCTGTTGCCATGGCGATGTCACTCACCCGGAGTCCCCCAGGATGATCACTTTCAGGAGCACCTTCTTTCGCGAGGCCATACTGGGCTAACACGGGCTGAGGAAAAGAGAGTCTGACAACATTTTAAACCGATTTCAATTGTGTTTATCTTCAGACGAATGCTGAATACTTCTATTTGGTTGAACCTTTAGCCAATAATGCTGGTGAACTGATCATTGTGATTGCTTGACTAACATACCATGTTCACACAATGTCAGTTTCTAAATGATAAAGTAACGCTAGATGCCTAAATCAACAATATTAAAGACTCATGTTAGCTAGCGAGCGAGATTATAGTTAGCAATATTGTTGGCTGGCTAGCAGCGATACTATACGGTAGTAAGAAGCTGCAAGCGAACTCATCCTGTATTGCTTCATCAGTGCAATCAGGTGGCCCCATCATGCTATGAAGTCCGCAGTGAACGCGGACTGGCTTGCTATGCTATCATTCAATGTAACGCTAAGTTTATAAAGATAATTACCTAACTTTAGCTGTTGGACGATTGATCCGAGAGTGTTTGACATTCACAGGAAACATTTCAATCACGTCAACCGTCAACACACTTAAGTATTGTATGTAACGAGAAGGACTGCACCACTTCGATCAGAATCAGTCTGCAGGCTTCCTGGCATCGTACAGGTAGGGCGAACTAACTATCACCAGATCCGGGGAAATGTACAGTATGGCTCAATTTGCGAACGCCTGACTGCCAGTAAGATTTACAATTCCTGGGCACAAAATGAAGCTGCGACGTTATTTTCCAAGGTCCTTTGCGGGTATGCTGAAAAATGAAAATATCAAATCATAACTACACTACATAAACACAAACTCACCGACACAATCTCTACCGTCCGCTTCCACGTTTCAGGTGTCAGGCTGGGCCACTCGGAGAAGCTTTATCCCGCGGGGATGACGTTTTACACACGACTGGTTATAGCTGATTTACAAAGAAATATGACATGAAAAACCTTGTTAAAACCGTCAGGGGAAACATCCGTGCTTGTTGTGCTTATGCATCAATATGGCTGCGCGGTCACGAGGGGGGTGACGTAAAAAAGAAACCCCGCCCCGCAGAGTCACGAGGGTCTGACGTAGCGACCGAAACCACGCCCCTCGCCGCGGAAAGTCCCATGAAATCCACAGGAGTTGCGTAAACTCACGCCATCTTGGCTCAAATTCAGCACGAAAACACACGGACCAAAGTAAACATCAGATCAAAAAGTGAGCTCCTCTGAGACGAAGGTTCCACCTTTTCTGAAATCAGTCCATCTTACAAAAGCAAATTCAGTGCCCTTATTTCCTCCTTAATGTCAAGATTAAACTTGTGAACGTAATTTGTAGGGACAGTTTCACTTTTCAATTTCACTTCAATTTCACTTTTCAATACGACCCCTTGTTACGATAAAGAATACTCACCTTAAAAACGACATTACTGCTTTGCTTTGGTAACACATGACACTGATGCAGCAAGTACTTAAAAAACATCTTTATTCTTTTTACATTGCACTTCTTGTTTAAATACCTCTGATTACAAACAGAATCTAATACTCCATGCACAGAAGTGTTCTGCAAACAACCCTCTCGCATCTAAACTCAGTTTCTCATTCACTCTCTCCATTCTCTCACTTTTCGCTCTGTCCCTGTACCCCCCCCCCCCCCCCCCCTCAGCCTCTTCCTCCTTGGACTCCGCCCTCAAAAGTCATCATCGTCACAGATGTCCAGGTAGACATCGAACGCCTCTCTGTTACAGTTCCCGTCCGGAGTGAAGACGTACTTGTGGAAGGTCCCGTCCACACAAATAGCTGCAGCACGGAGAAGAGAAAGCATTTCTTACTTCTCACTTCACTCACTTCACTTCCGCCATAACAGTGCTGTGGAAATCTCTATACCTGATCATATTTGATGAAACCTAATGTTTTTCCCATGACTAATTATGTTAATTATTTAATGACACTGGTAATTACAGATGCAGCGCTGAGAGTCCACCAGGTGCAGGTTACCTATGACAGAGTTGACGTTCTTGGAGGTGTTCTTTCCAAAGGCACAGATGCAGGCACATTCGGCTGGCACCGTGAAGCTAGCCAATGACCACTGACTGTCCACATACTGACCAATGACAGGACCAACCTTACCCACGCGAGCCAGGCTATGGCAGAGGGAGACAGTGGGAGAGAGAGAGAGAGAGAGAGAGACAGTGAGAGTCATGCAACGCTTCTAATATTGTTGACTCCTTGTGGTTTTTGCTGGTGTTGTACCCTGCCTCACTTGTAAGTGGCTTTGGATAAAAGTGTCTGCCAAATGAATACATGTAAATGTAAATGTAGGTTCAGATAAACACACACATGCATGCACACACACACACGCACACACACACACGCGCACACACACACGCGCACACACACGCGCGCGCGCGCACACAGCAAGGGAGCCAGCCTTACGCAGAGCGGCGGTTGAGTTTGGTGTCTTTCAGAGCGAAGATATGCACCGTGCCTTTGTCACTGGAAGCACACAGGAAGGAGGAGTCATGACTGAAGTTTATGCTGAAAGAGAGAGAGAGGGAGAGACACTGACATTCAGAGATTAAAGCCCATCTATGCTGCATCCAAAGACACAGCACTGCAAGGACTGCTCTACAGAAAGCTGGGGGTTCAAATCTGACACACTGAGTTGAGAAAGATATTTCACCTGGTCTGCTTCGGTAAACTTCCACCTGTACAAACAACGGCCACATGACTGCACTATGAGGCACATGATAAGGAAAAACCTCCCCTGCCGGAATTCAGGTAATGCAGGAGCACTTACAGGATGCAGTGCTGTTTCCTTTTTCACTCTCAGACACTTTCAGTTTCCACTCCCTGCCTGTTCCCTCCCCTAACCCACCTCTCTACCCCCATCACCCCCCCTAACCCCCCTCTCTCCCCGACCACCTCCCCTAACCCCCCTCTCTCCCCAACCACCTCCCCTAACCCCCCCTCTATCCCACCACCACCTCCCCTAACCCCCATCTCTCCCCCACCACCTCCCCTAACCCCCCTCTCTCCCCCTACTGTCCTCCTCCCTAACTCACCTCTCTCCCCCCATCACCTCCCCTAACCCCCCTCTCTACCTCCCGTCCCCTCCCCCCTCCCCCTTTCCCCCTCTCTCTGCCCCCTCCCCTCTCCCTCACCAGTACAGCGTTGCCGGGTCGGTGCCCCTCCGCAGCTCCACCAGCTTGTCCCGGGTGGTGGTGTCGAAGAGGCGGATCAGGGTGCCCTTCCGGGAGGCAGATGCTGCCACGCTGCCGGGCTGGTTCAGCGCCAGGCAGGCGATCTCGCTCTGGTGGGCGTTAATGGTGAAGGGGGCAGAGGAGGTGCCTGGCTTGGTGTTGGAGAGGTCCTGGACAGAGGGCAGGACCAACACAGAGGGTCACTAACCAAAATGCAGCCTTAAAAGTACCTTAGATAACCACACCCTAGCTGGGAACTGCACCCACGAGACGTACGTATCTGGTTGGAGGTACTGAGCATACATAAAATATCCTGAGTTTGGCGTCTTTCAGGGGAAAGATGCACTGTGTCTTTGTCATTGGAAGCGCACAGAAACAGAACCTGAGAATCACACCCACGAGACATATTTGGACATCCTGAACACATATAAAATATTCTTGCCACTGACATGGTGTGTGCTTCATACGCCCTACACCGTTCTACACTAATGCAGCCATGGTCCACAGCTTTCTCTCCATCCAATCCAGACCAGCATGACGGACTAAGCCCATTTCAGCGCACGCCGCAGGGCTGAGTGTGTGCGGTCTGAGACAGATGTAAAGCCTATGGGAATCCCAGCGCTCACAGGCCCAGTGTGCAGGAGCCACGATGCAGACAGAAGCTCCCTAACTCGGAGTGCAGTGCCTCACCACCAGCTGCAGGCTGCCGCACTTGTGTCCCGGGAAGACCAGCAGCTGCTTCTCCAGGCTGGGGCAGAGATCACACAGGCCTGGGAGAGAGAGGGGTACATGCTGTGGGAAGGGCTGCTTCTCTACAGTATATTACTGATATTACTTTAGGCTTTTCATACGTCACCCTGCTTTGGCAATGCTGCCAGTAAAACACATGATGAATTCCAATTTGAGAGGGTGGGAGAAAGAGAGAAACACACCAAGAGGCTCCAAACCACGAGGGACGGACAGGGAGAGAGGGAAGGGGAGAGAGGCGGAAAGAGACAGAGAGATGGGGGGGTAGGAGGGAGAGAAGGGGAGGGGGAGAGAGAGAGAGAGAGAGAGCAAGAGTCCAAAGTACCTTTAGGGTTGTCTCGGGTGTCGAACTCGAACAGTTTGACGGGGTTGTCCGGGAAACTGTACACGTAAATCCTGTTCTTGAGGACGATGATGATCCTTCAGATGCAGGTGGAGATGTGGAGAGAGGGAGCATGGGAAAAGAGCTCAGAATCACTGTTACAGAAGAGCAAAGGCAGGACAAACAGAGCCTCTGGCAGGGGCGTGGGGGTCTGAGAGGTCAGAGGTCATGGTGCTCACTTGTCGTGTCTCATCCGGACGGCCAGCACCGGCTTGGTGAATGTAAACTCCAGGACCAGCTTCTCCTTGGAGTCCCGCGCCTCCCGAGCATCGTCCCAGATCAGCACTGTGGACGGACAGTCAATCAGACAGACAGACAATCAGTGCCAACAACAGAAAAAATACAGACAGGCAGACAGACAGATAGACAGGCAATCAGTGCCAACAACAGAAAAATACAAACAGGCAGACAGGCAATCACAGATATTTGGAGACAGACATTAGGACAGACAATCAGTGTTAATCACAGATAGAAACAGACATATGGACAGGTGACTAGTGTTGATCACAGACAGATCCTTATAAAAATAAGGACATAAGGACATGTGACCAGTACATGTGTTCACACAGCATCACATGTGCACATGCCCAACAAGCTCCAGGTACCAAATCACACCTACCACCTACCTGAGATCTCAGAGAACTTGGGGTTGACCCCCCCTCCCACAAGGGCCAGCAGGTTGGAGCGATGTAACATGGAACACTGAGCCACACTGCCGACCTGCTCATGATCTGCAACACACACACACACACACACACACACGCACGCACACACACACGCACGCACGCACGATAATGAGCTGAATCATACCTAAACCAGGTATCTTAAGCATAATATATACTGGCTGGCACTGGAACACAAACAGACTCTCACAGGTGTATTCACAGAGTGCAGTGCTTTACCTAGGTGTCCTTTCTCCATCAGGGGCTCCACATTGTAAATCCTCACCCCTGTTTCCATGGAACAGCAGAAGCAACCTGCAGAACCACACACACACACAAACACACGCACACAGTGAGCCAGAGAGAGAGAGAGAGAGAGAGAGAGAGAGAGAGGAGAGAGAGAGAGAGAGGAGAGAGAAAGAGAGAGAGAGCACACCATTAAGATACTCAGACAAGCAAAAAGGCCCCTAAACAATCAAACTCAGGGCAAGTGTTTGCTTGGATATGGCAAACATTTTTTAAATCACTTGGTGTGCCCTTGACTCGGTCTTCTAAATTCTTTATCTCTGGATCCTCCAAATGTCCTTAGCCTAATTTGCGCACATTCCAAATGCACTCATTAATATCGTAATAAAATACATGAACCCTCATCTTCGATTTTGCTACACCAGTTCTGCACACATTAAGCCGCTTCGTGGCACACACTGCCACCCGACAGTCCCTCCGATAGTGTCGACGACATGCGATGCAAGGTGACCAACAGAGCGTCACAGGACTTACTCTGATCCTGGTTGAACTGCAGGCTGTTGACTCCCCTTTGCTGGGCCATTTCTGACGGTCTGCTGACGGACTCCGGTTGGCAAAGATTGCTGGGTAGCAAGCTACAGTAACTTAGCTACTTCCACTCAAACTATATATTCAAGTCCTGACAAAAAATAAAGGCAGAAATCAGAGTCGAATTCTAAAGGGATTCATGATAAGGTATTGGCAATTCGAGGTAGTACGGACCTCTATTAATTCCCCATCAAACCATTTCAATGTACAATTAGAAACCCATTTAACCTCGGTCTACCGATTGATGCATACATAAGCTCACCTGAAAACAGCAAGCTACTTCGCTAGCAAGCTAGCAGACATTTAGAGTTGCGCCAAGAGGATGAACAAAACAGCAAGAAATAAGACAGGCAAAGTCCATATCTCACCATGAACGGACAACGAAGAAGATGTGATAGAGCAGGGAAGGAAGGTTTACATTAAGACACAGGGCTGATTATGAAACGCTGGAGGATCGTGACACTGCTCTCCGTGTTGTTGTTGTTGTTGATAGCGCTGATCACTGCGGGTCTTGCTGCAGAGAAAGTCTTTCCGGTTCAGGGAGACCAGGCGCTGCGCAAAACACGGCATGGAGCCCACAAGCAAGGCACTCTCTGCGGATTGCAGCATATATATATATATATTATAACCAAAAGAGTTCCGGTAATGAAACATTCAGGCTCAACAAAGCAAAAGCGGCAATAGCCTGCCTAAGGTTTATCGTCTCAGTACTAATAGGAAGTGTTCGCTTTGACTTGCCTGTGCTGAGACATCCCATTTCACCAGCAATTTATAACGTGGGACAGAAAGGAGGTCAATTACCGCACAACTTAGCGTCCCATAAAGTTGGAAAAATATAAAGCTATGTGCTGCCGTTCTACGGCCATAACAGCTCTCCAGGTCTGCACACACACTAGCAAAACTAGAAATGAGAAACCCATAACACCAATATTTATACCAATATACCAAAAGTAAATTGATTGATTGATTGATAGGTTGAATGCTGCTATTGACAGCAATATGAAATGTGTTCATTTAATATTTTGCCTTCACGCACAAATTAATAACACAAAACACAAACGTTTTCTCCGTGTAACCTTTGACTGCTTTTGAAGTTCCTTTTTCTTCATCTCCGTGTGAAGCGTCCTAACTGAGGGTGCCTAAGGGAGGCCATTAAAAGGACAGGAAGGAAATAAAGTAGCCAATTCCATAAAAAGAAAACTGCAACATGCAGCTTAAGTGGAGGGGAAGCAGATGGCCAGAGATTAAGCTTTGAATTCTGGGAATTCATCTGGAGGTCCATGAAAGAGATTGAGTTTTAGGAAACTTTGATAGGGTGTGGACAGAGTGCAGTGTTGCTGCAGCTATTGTTTCTTGATTGCGGTCTCTCGGGATTCGCCTGGCTGCGTTTCGAGCTCCTGTAATTATTCAGCCTGCTGACTGTGGTGCACACACACCCCAACTCAGCTTCATCTGAGGGCAAACCGCCAGCTGCCTTTCGTTAGTGAATCAGCAGGGTATTCTGGAGACTATTGCTCACTATAGAGCGCTATAGTTTCCTGACCTTTAACCTGGCCTGAACTAGCAAAGATTACATGGCAGTAGTATGTGTGTATGTGTGTGTACAGAGTGTGTGTGAGAGTGTGTGTGTGTTTGTATGTATGTGCGTGTGTGTGTGTGTGTACAGAGTGTGTGTGTGAGTGTGTGTGTATGCGTGTATGTGCGTGTGTGTGTGTGTGTGTGTGTGTACCTCACAGTGAAGGGGCTGTGTGCCTCCATCATGATGCGTCTCTGGGCATATGTGTGCATGTGTCTGCATTTATGAGTTTTGCATATGGCCTGGTTTCAGTCCCATTTGAACACACCAGATTATCCAAAAATGATAAAATATAATAATACTTTTATACACCATTCCCTTACCATGAGAAAGGCTGAATTTTACCTGTGTGCATATCTGATATTATCCATCACAACCTTTGCAACTCTGCAGTTAAACCACACATTTTACATATTATCCATTTAAACAGCTAAAGCAGGTTAGAAACATTACTGGAGGATGATGTGTCAGTTACCCACCTGGGGATTGAACCTACAACCTTCTGGTTACAGGCCCAGCTCCTTAACTACTTTGACACACTGCGGTCTCAGCATAGTGGGTAGTGTTACAGTACTTCAACTGGCATCTGATACTGAGGCTCTGATAATCAGTCTACTGTGGGTCTAAGAGCTGGATCTCCTGCTCCTCCACAATGTACTTCACAGCAGCGCGCAATGCTACTCGTACCAAGACACGCACAGTTATATTCCACTCCCCCTAAAGAGCTGCAATTCTTTTATCCTTTTTGCATTAAAGAAATAATTGGACTTTAGGGGGCATAATAGCGGACTGTGCTGTAATTATGGCAGTTAGCTTCGGAGGGCATGCTGATAATTACCACACACTGTGCTGTTTATCTGCTCAGGCGGCCCCTGATATTGGGACCTTCCACCGCGCAGGATATCCGGTAATACAGCTGGGTATTTGCCGAAGCTATTGTTGTTTAAGTATCACACTCAGGCGTGTGGAGGAATTATTCAGAAACTTTTCTAGCAACAAGCAACAAAGGGCTGAATTGCCAAAGACTTTGATGTGGCTTATTTAAATTTTAATAAAATGTGAAAAATTATTAAACATCATTGGAGATGTATAGCTGAGGTTACCAATGGCTAGCTAACTGAGTTTCCACTCACTGAGTGTTCACCAATTCACATTTTCTACCTTCCAGTAGTGTGGCTGTGCTGTTAACTGATCATCTCTTTGAAGAGCAGCCACCCCCTCCCTGGCTCCATAGTCTCACACAGTGCTATATTAGACGCAAAACATTTTACGATTTAAAATTACTCTTAAACCACACCATGCTGCGGAGTGCATTTGTGAAGGGGACATGCAAGTTTCTGACCCTTTGCTTTACCAAGGGGAAGGAGGTTCTGTGTCCGGAATTGTCAACCCTGATAACTGTTATTATAACAATGACACAGTGACTAGGGATTTGCAACCTTACGTTTACGAGCCCAGAGACCAGAAAGCTATTTTTTCACACTATGAAACTGACCAAGCATCAAAATCACATCCTGCCATCTATCAACGCACAAACTGAGGTCAGCCAGCAGCTCAGAAACTGGGAGGCTTCTCCGGATCCACATTATCAGACTGTAGATAAAGCTGCAGCCGGAGCAGGGAAGGTCCTCAGATTCCACAGACACCATCCGCTTTCCATAAACAAACATTCCAGGGATAGAATATCCCGGGCCCGCCTCGACATCCTGACTGTAGCCCAACGTCAGGGAGGGGGGGGGGGGCAAGGGGCCGGAGCGGCAGAACCCCCCGCTTCCCCGAGCCTCGGAGAGAGCCAGCGGCCCAGTGGCCGCCCCCACACCAACCCCTTCCTTTCCCACAGTCAACAGGAAGACCAGAGCCCAGACGGAGAGGGGGAGGAGGGCGGGAGGAGCAGGCGGAACGGGAGAACGAGGCAGACAAAGAAAGAGCAGGAGAGGGAGACCGCGGACCGGGGAGGGAAGGAGAGAGACTGAAGACAGAAGAGGAAAAGAAAGCAGAGAGTGACTTTTTTCAGGGGTGAGGATGGCAATGGCAGGCCAGTCTTCGAGGCGATCGTCCCAGCGTCTGAGCAGGGATCTGACCTGCTCCATCTGCCTGGACCTGTTCAAGCAGCCGGTGTCTCTGCCCTGCGACCACACCTTCTGCCAGGGCTGCATCACAGGCTTCTGGGCCGGCCCGCGCTCGCAGGGCGGGGCACCCACCTGCCCCCAGTGCCGCACTGCCTTCCCCGGCCAGAGCTACCGGCCCAACCGCATCGTGGCCAACATCGTGGAGAGCTACTGCCAGGGCCTGGAGGAGAGCGGGGAGCCCTGCAGAGGCCCCGTGGAGCTGGCCCCCCTCTGTGGCCGGCACCACGAGGAGCTGAAGCTCTACTGCGAGGAGGACCAGGAGCTGGTCTGCCTGGTGTGCGCGGTCTCCCAGGAGCACCGAGCTCACACGCTGGCCAGCATCCAGGAGGCCCAGAGCCGATACCGGGTGAGACAGAGTGGGCGTGGGCGTGAGTGTGGGAGTGTGTGTGGGTGTGAGTGTGTGTACATGCATGCATGCATGTGTGGGAGTGTATGTGAGGGAGTTATTTGTTTGTGCATGCGAGGAAGTGTCTGTGGGAGTTATTGCATATGCATGTGTGGGAATGTGTGGGAGTTATTACATGCACATGTGTGGGTGTGTGAGGGAGTTATTGCATGTGCATGTGTGGGTGTGTGTGAGAGTTATTATGTGTGCATGCGAGGAAGTGTCTGTGGGAGTTATTGTGTGTACATGCATGGGTGTGTGTGAGAGAGATAGAGAGATAGAGATGGAAAGCTACAGGGATAGAGAGAGAAAGACAGATAGAAACAGTTGAGTGTGGCAGTTTTTCTTTTCCCTTTTGTTTCTTTGTGAATCTGCCTCTCCCCTCTGCACTCCGTTGGCTGTGTGTTAATGTTAAACAGCTGTTCCCCTGCTTGCAGCTCAGTCACCCAGGCTGAGCCAGACTGTCTGTGTGTCCGGGTTACCAGTGAAACAGCACAAACCAAGGAAAAAACACAGGAAAAGAGAATGATGCGGGGAACAACACTGGGGTCAGAGGTGCTGTATTGTCTGTGGCTAACAGCAGCGGGGCTGGTTTGTCTTGGCCAGGCGTCCCTGGGCAGCTCCATGACGGCGCTGCAGGCGGAGCTCAACACGGCGCTGCAGTGTGAGAGGGAGGCAGAGGAGGAGGTGAAGAAGCTGAAGGTGAGACGTGTCTCCCCCCGGCGCTCGGAGTCCCGGCTCTGGGATTCATTAGGGCTGATTTGCACAGCTGTGCGTCTCGGGGAAAGCACCGGGCCGAGAGCCCAGGAGCTCTCTCCCCTGCGTCTGCTTTCACTCTCACCCTGTCTGCTTCCTCCAGCCTCTGGCCCACAGCACCGTCTGAGCCGCGGCTCTGCCTCGCCGGCACATGCCAAACACACGCCACCCCCCTCTCTGTACCAGCGCCACCCCCCTCTCTGTACCAGCTACATCCCCCTCTCTGTACCAGCGCCACCCCCCTCTCTGTACCAGTGCCATCCCCCTCTCTGTACCAGCGCCACCCCCCTCTCTCCCCCTCTCTGTACCAGCGCCACCCCCCTCTCTGTACCAGCGCCACCCCCCTCTCCCCCCCTCTCTGTACCAGTGCCATCCCCCTCCCTGTACCAGTGCCATCCCCCTCCCTGTACCAGCGCCACCCCCCTCTCTGTACCAGCGCCACCCCCCTCTGTACCAGTGCCATCCCCCTCTCTGTACCAGCGCCATCCCCCTCTCTGTACCAGCGCCATCCCCCTCTCTGTACCAGCGCCATCCCCCTCTCTGTACCAGTGCCATCCCCCTCTCTGTACCAGTGCCATCCCCCTCTCTGTACCAGCGCCACCCCCCTCTCCCCCCCTCTCTGTACCAGCGCCACCCCCCTCTCTGTACCAGTGCCATCCCCCTCTCTGTACCAGCGCCACCCCCCTCTCCCCCCCTCTCTGTACCAGCGCCATCCCCCTCTCTGTACCAGCGCCATCCCCCTCTCTGTACCAGCGCCATCCCCCTCTCTGTACCAGCGCCATCCCCCTCTCTGTACCAGTGCCATCCCCCTCTCTGTACCAGTGCCATCCCCCTCCCTGTACCAGTGCCATCCCCCTCTCTGTACCAGCGCCACCCCCCTCTCTGTACCAGCGCCACCCCCCTCTCCCCCCCTCTCTGTACCAGTGCCATCCCCCTCCCTGTACCAGTGCCATCCCCCTCTCTGTACCAGCGCCATCCCCCTCTCTGTACCAGCGCCATCCCCTCTCTGTACCAGCGCCATCCCCCTTTCTGTACCAGCGCCATCCCCCTCCCTGTACCAGTGCCACCCCCCTCTCTGTACCAGCGCCACCCCCCTCTCTGTACCAGCTACATCCCCCTCTCTGTACCAGCGCCATCCCCCTCTCTGTACCAGCGCCACCCCCCTCTCTGTACCAGTGCCACCCCCCTCTCTGTACCAGTGCCATCCCCTCTCTGTACCAGCGCCACCCCCCTCTCCCCCCCTCTCTGTACCAGCTACATCCCCCTCTCTGTACCAGCGCCATCCCCCTCTCTGTACCAGCGCCACCCCCCTCTCTGTACCAGTGCCACCCCCCTCTCTGTACCAGTGCCATCCCCTCTCTGTACCAGCGCCACCCCCCTCTCCCCCCCTCTCTGTACCAGCGCCATCCCCCTCTCTGTACCAGTGCCATCCCCCTCTCTGTACCAGCGCCACCCCCCTCTGTACCAGTGCCACCCCCCTCTCTGTACCAGCGCCACCCCCCTCTCCCCCCCTCTCTGTACCAGTGCCACCCCCCTCTCTGTACCAGCGCCACCCCCCTCTCCCCCCCTCTCTGTACCAGCGCCACCCCCCTCTCTGTACCAGCGCCACCCCCCTCTCTGTACCAGCGCCACCCCCCTCTCTGCCTCCCTGTACCAGCGCCACCCCCCTCTCTGTACCAGCGCCATCCCCCTCTCTGTACCAGCCATGTGGGGAAACCTGAGCACAGTCCACAGAATTCCCTGCAGCTGTGCTGGCTTTGGCATCGGATGCAGATCTGTCACCAAACGCTGTTCACTTGGTGCTTTACTTTCATGTTCTGTAAGACCAGGTGGTTTCAGGCTGTCTCCCTAAACTTCCTGCCCTCCCTGACCCCCTGACCCCCGACTCCTGACCCCTGACCCCCTCAGGACCACACGGCTGACCTGAAGCACCGCATCGAGACGCAGTTCAGCGACCTGCACCAGTTCCTGTACCAGGAGGAGAAGATGCTGCAGGTGAAGCTGAAGACGGAGGAGCGGAGGGAGTTGATCAGGCTGGATGAGTACAAGGCCGTGCTGTGTGTGGAGATCTCCCGGCTCCGCAGGGCCATGGCCGAGATCGAGGACAAGCTGAAGGAGCAGAACGCCTTCTTGCTGCTCAAGGTGAGAGCCAGGAGCGTGTGGGGCGCAGACCGAATGCACTCTGAACGGATCTGAGGGGTTCGAGGCACTGCTGTTTCACACCAGAGAGCTAAGTTGCCCTTGCTTCTGTAATGCTTTAGCAACAGGCATAGAGTGTCTTTCGTTTAATGTTATTATACAGCACAATAATGACGCTTTCAGAAAATTCAGTGATGTTTGGTTTACCACCCTTCGATTAGTTTAGGAGGTTATCTTCTGATGTCGCTGTAATGGCTCACAGTAGGTCAGGTTATCTTCTGATGTTGCTGTAATGGCTCACAGTAGGTCAGGTTATGTTCTGATGTTGCTGTAAGGTGGCTGTAATGGGACTCGGTGTTGGTGCTTCTGACCTCACTGCATCAGTGGGTCATTGGAGATTCTGTAACTGGAGCATAAACAAACAGAGTGGGACTTTCCCCTCCTGAGGGGTCCCTGGGGGGGTGGGGGGGGGGGGGGGGGCAATTACAGATGCTGATGTCATGCGGAAACCAGCTGTCCCTGTGCCGAACTGTCCCCGAATCATCTCCTTTGTTTTCTGTCTCCTCACAGAACATCAAGGCGCTTCTGCAAAGGTGAGAGCTGGGAAACACTCTCCACTGGAGCCTCCAGAGGATGTCTTGTGGGGTTTTTTTTGTGTGTGTGTTTGTGTGTTTGTGTGATTACATTACCTGACCTGGTCATTCCTGTGTGTGTGCATGTGTGTGTGTGTGCGTGTGTGTGTGTGTGTGTGTGTGTGTGTGTGTGTGTGTGCAGGCAGCCGCTGAAGTTCGAGCGTCCAGCCCACACTGTCCCCAGCCTATGTGAGGGGCAGTTTGCTGGACCCCTGCAGTACAAAGTGTGGAAGTCCCTGAAAGGCATCCTGTACCCAGGTACCCCCGAGTACCGCCATCACCCTCCTACAGCAGCACCCCAACACGCTGCTTCTGCTATTCATCTGCCTGGCAGTTTGTACTGAATACATCATACATCTAATCCATTTATATTGCTAATAATAATGATTATTACAGAGGGGATAGTGCCCCTATTTGGGAATCAAACCTGTAACCCTCCAAGGACAAGTCCAGCAATGTGGTGTAGGGGTGAGGAGCAGGGCTCATAAGTGTAAGGTTGCTTGTTGAACCCTTGAGCAAAGTATAAAACCCACAATTGCCTCCATAAATATCAAGCTGTGTAAAGATCTGAAATTGTATCCTATGTAATCACTCTGGATAAGTGTATTTGCTAAATTACAATAATGTATTATAAGATCAAAACTAGTGAGATCAAACTGTGAGATTGTAAGATGAAACTCAGGTCTGAACTTTACATTTATTTGCCTGAAGGACATGCCACAGTTGTACCTGTTGTACCAACTTGATTGGTTTCCCTGTCCTGGGTCTTAAACTGGAAAGAACTGGCAAACCAGTGCCCACTCTGCCAGCACAGCCCACGTTTCAGTAGTGGTGCTCTTTATCGTAACTCTGTCTGGTGCACTGATTCCTCTCCAGCTCCGGCTGCCATCACCTTCAACGCCAGCACGGCCAACCCCTGGCTCAGCCTCACCTCCTCCCTCACCTGCGTCAGGTACCAGACGTTCAACAACGCGGTGCAGGACAACCCGCAGAGGTTCAACGCAGCGTTGTCCCTGTTGGGGAGCCAGGGCTTCACCCACGGCCAGCACTACTGGGAGATCGAGGTGTACAGCAGCACCGTGTGGACGCTGGGCGTGGCCCGCGAGTCCGTGGCCCGAAAGGGGGTGATCAAGGCCCTGCCGGCAAACGGGTTCTGGACGCTGTCCCTCTCCTACGGGGTGCAGTACATGGCTGGCACTGCCCCGCCCACCGTGCTGTCCGTGGAGGACCGCCTCGCCCGGATCGGGGTGTACCTGGACTACAAGAGGGGCCTGGTGTCCTTCTACAACGCCGAAAACATGGTGCACCTCTACACCTTCCATGAGACCTTCACAGAGACCCTCTACCCCTACTTCAACCTGGGCTTCCTTGACAAGGTGCATGAGAACGAACCCCTCAAAGTGTTCCTGCCCAAGATCTGACCTCGGGGTGGCGACCCAAGCTGCCCCGGGGGTGTCTGCACCCCTGCCCCCCTCACCTGCATCTGGGCTGGACCTAGATGCCCTCACAGACCTATATGACTGGACAGCCCCTCACTAATTCCTACACAGAGGAAATGTTGATCTCCACACACCACTGATGAAGCTAATACTGGGCCACAGGAAACTGCACAGCTAAAAACACATATGGACCTTCTGGTATACCTGATGGTATAATATTTAAATAGGTGCACACAGCTATAATTTCTGTATAACCAATGTGCAATCACATATAACCTTAACCTGTGGAAATATACAGATATAGCAGTTAAACATGTCGTTATGAGGACATATGTTGTATATCTACTATTCAAAATATCTAATTTTACATTTACCAATACACAACCATTAAGCTATTTCCAAATATAATACACATTTATAAATGTAATCTTATGTACTACTTGACAGAGGCTTGACCACACCCACATTTACCAAAAGTATCAAAATAAACAGTGCTCATAAACTGCTCTACTTTCTGCTGAATTTCCACTTGCAAATGCATTGTTTGTTAAAATAAGATCACAATACTCGTGTTTTTATAATGCTATAGCCAAAATAGGTTTTTGAAAGTACTGGCTCATTGATTTGTATACATTTAGTCGCACAGTTATCGATATATTTTCTACTATAATGCGGTGTATTTTACCCCATGAAAACAGGAGATCACAGCTACAGCAGTGGAAAGTGAACTGAGGATAAGACCTACACAGCAGCACAAAGCATAGGGTTGTACAATTGTACACAAAACACCATTCTACTGAAAGAAACCAAACTAAGGACCTGCTGGGCTAATTGCAGAGACCCCTTAATTAAACCTGAACTGGACTGGCTGTTGCTAGCCTGTGTGATCATAAGTAGCCTAGTTATTACAATTTGAGGTTTAACCCCCCGCTGAAGGCTACAGAAGTGCCTCTTCTTAAAGCCCAATAATAAAACTCACTTGCAGCTTGCGAATTCCAGCCCCACTGTGTCAACGTCTTAGCTCACAGGGTCCCCCTAGTGGTAAATGTGATATTTAAACACCCTGTCTGACTCCGGACTGCCTCACTGTCGGCGTGCTGTAGCTGGACATTATTCGGTTTTGATACGGTAAAATCTGGTGCGGTAAAATCCCGTGTTGAAGAGGACATACACTGAAATAACATAAAATAAAATAAATAAAACAAATGAAATTAAATTGACCACTACTACCAAGGATATATGCAAAGAGAGACAGATGTAAGCCAATTTGAGATGTGTAAAGCATGTGGTCCCAGAATAATGGCCATACTTTGGCTGGACTGTAGTTGGCTAGAGATGAATAAATGTAACAGAATTATACTTGATTTTCTATCCTGATAGAGCAAAAGTACCAAGGTGCTTTCTTCCCGGTAGCTGCACCAGAGAAGGATCTGATCCTCTGTTGTGTATATGGTAGTGTGGCAGCAGTGTGAATCGTGGTTAGGGGCGGAGCTTATAACCTTGGCAGGTGATTCCCAGGTGGGGCACTGCAGTTGTTCCCTGGAGCAAGGTACCTGGCCTGACCTGCCTCAGTGAATATCCAGCTGTATAAATGAATGACAATATGAGCTACATAAATCGCTCTGGATACGGCTGTCTGCCAACCTAAATAACTGTCTCGTTTACATTACAATGCTACAGTAAGCACATGCTCTCTGTAGAGTCATTCACATTCACAGACACACTTCAGGTAAAGAAACACTTGTGTGAAAGTATTTTCACTGGATCGTTTTTCGAGGGGAGCTGTTGGCACGGAGGCCAGCTACAGTGCAGTTCCGCCTGTTTTCATCTGCCGAAGCAGAAACCCTTGAACTCCTGCCTTTCAAGCGCAGCACAGACACTTGCAGGCCCTTGGCTTTCAGCAGGAGCACCTTGGCACTTCTGAAGGGTCTCGTGCCACACCACAAGAGGCCACTGAGACTGAGGAGAAAATCCACAGCCTGTCTCTGACTGCCCTTTGGAGTGTAAACTTTTAGGAGTGCTCCTTGGACTAAACACAAGCTGCAAAATCTTTAATTACCCAATCCTTAATTACCACCCACAGAGACAAGCCTGATGACCCCAGATTTAACAAAACATCTTTAAAGTACCATGTGGTAGGAGAGCATTGGCCTAAAAGGGCCAAAATATGACTGCATGGTGCATTGTTAAATCATGTGGAATTCATACATTCTGGGTCTGCTGGTCACATGACTTGAGGCATAGTTCTGGTCACATGACTTGAAGCGTAGCTTGAACACACCTTGTTCAAGAGCACCCTCATATTTGTCTGTGCTACTGCTGGCTGCCTGATGAATTGGAGAATGGAACTGTTCCAAAGAACTGATACCTTTTATGTGCACTTCATCCCGGCACGAGCATTTCCATTATTTTCCAGGAGTCTCTCAACCACCTTTTCCCAGAGTCAGGGAGTAATTTTCCTTTTTTTCCCCTGCTGGCTCTGGGCTTCCTGGTTTTTTGTTACTGCTGAAACATCTGCTTTGCTACGGCATATGTACAGTGCTTTGTAACAATCTTGGCTTTAAAAATGCATCATAACAAACACAGTTTGATGCTCGACTGATGATTATCAGGAATAAACTGTAACATTTTAATTAAAATGCACTCAGTGCGAGGAGGAAGACTGCGTTTCTGAATCCCCGAAAACCAAGTCTTGTCCTGTTCTTAGATGCCGACTGACAAAGGAGGTTTGCAGTCTAGCATAAGACCACCGGGGGGCGCCAGTGCCATATAATTCAGGGCATTTGCTGTGTTGTCGATTTGTCATCTGATGTTGGAGACAAGTAGAGGGACCAAGTAACATCTATAGAGGCTGCTGCAGTACAAGTAAAAAAACAACACACAGTTCACTGGTTTACATGTCAGAGCAATGTGTGAGAAAGCGGAGAAACCAAGCCACGCTGTCCACTGCACAGTTTCCCATCCTGCTCTGGGAAACTCAACAACTGGGGACTCTGCTGCTTTGACATGTTCCCCCCGACAGGATGTGTTCCCTCCCCATCTTAGAAACTGCACATTCATGATGAGATTATCACGTACGTTACATTACATTATAGGCATTTAGCTAACACTTTCATCTAGAGCAACTTACATCAGTTACAGTTTTGGTTACAATGTTATCCATTTATTCAGCTGGATATTTACTGAGGCAGTTGTGGGTTAAGTACGTTGTCCAAGGGTACAGCAGCAGGGCCCCAACTGGCCCCTTTCAGTTACGAGTCCTGCTCCTTAACCACTAAGCTACACTGCCACCCAAATGTATCACTACTGTATCACATCATCCATTGTTATATCATATTACCGGCATGTAAGATATGCATGCAGTCAATATGCTATAACGATGGATGATGTGTGGACAAGGCCATATATATGCACTCTGTCCAATTTATCCCCTGGCCACTGTCCCAATTGGCTGAAGCAACCTCCTCTCAACCAATGAGATGAGATTCTGTCCAAATAGGGGAGAAAGAGACTACTGCTGATCCACTAAATATTCAATTCAATTCAATTCAATTCATTTTTATTTGTATAGCGCTTTTTACAACACAAGTTGTCACAAAGCAGCTTTACATTGTTCCCAGGCCTGAGACCCCCTGAGAGCAAGCCAACAAGGCAACAGTGGCAAGGAAAAACTCCCTATCAGGAAGAAACCTTGAGCAGAACCGGGCTCATGGGGGGGCCCATCTGCTTCTGGCCGGCACTGGGCAGATAGAGTTAGACACAATATTATGCAATGTACATTTGTTATTGACAAACAATAGCAGTTAACAGTAGAGTGATTATAAGAATGTCTCCTAGGATGTCCGGGTCTTGGAATGCAGTTGGCTTTGATGGGCAGGGCAGCGAGGTAGCAGGACTGGAAAACGAGATGAGACGCTTGGGCTACAGCTCCGGACAGGAGCCCGGAGCAGGGAATAGGAAGCAAACAGAAAACAGTGGTTAGTGGATGATAAGAATGGCAGGGATGTAGAACAGAGAAGCAGGAGAGGAGGGGCAGAGAAAAAGGTGTGCAATAAGGAAAGACCCCGGCAGGCTAACATTATGGCAGCATAACCTAGGGGACGGGAGGCAAGGGACCGGCATAGTCATGAGGGCGACCCTAAGACGGTCAACACCAGATCACGGCACAGGGTCCATGAAAGCAATGACCACTTAGTCCACCAGAGACTCTATGATCCACGCCAGCACCAGGCCATGTCCCTCAGCTGAAGGATTTACTATATAGATATGTTTTGAGCCTAGACTTAAAGGTGGAGAGAGAGTCTGTTCCCCGAATCTCAGAGGGTAAACTGTTCCACAGGAGAGGGGCTTGATAGGAAAAGGCTCTACCGCCTACAGTAGTTTTGCCCACTCTTGGAATGGTGAGAAGCCCGGCATTTTGGGAGCGAAGGGCTCTCTGCGGAAGATATGGATGAAGAAGGTCCTTAAGATAGGGGGGGGCAAGCCCATTTAAAGCCTTAAATGTGAGTAAGAGTATTTTAAAAATGATCCGGTATTTAATAGGTAGCCAATGGAGAGAGGCCAGAACTGGGGTGATGTGCTCAAAGCGTTTAGTTTTAGTTAAGATTCGAGCAGCTGCATTTTGCACCAGCTGAAGGGGTTTTAATGAGACGTTTGCACATCCTGACAAGAGGGCATTACAGTAGTCTAATCTGGATGTTACAAAGGCATGGATTAGTTTTTCAGCGTCGTTAATTGATACGATTTTCCTGATTTTAGCAATATTTCTCAGATGGAAGAAGGCAGTCCTAGAGGTGTTAGTTATGTGAGTTTCAAAGGAGAGCTCGGGATCAATAACCACACCAAGGTCTTTGATGGCTGCACTCGGGGCAAGGGAGACACCATCAAGGTCCAATGTAAAATGAGTGAGTTTGCTCCTGATTGAATTTTGGCCTATGACCAATATTTCGGTTTTGTCCGGGTTGAGGAGGAGAAAGTTTCGGGCCATCCAATTCTTTACATCTGTTAGGCAGGCCTCCATGTTTGAAATATTCAGAGGGACATCGGGTTTGACTGATATGTATAACTGAGTGTCGTCCGCGTAACAGTGGAAATTAATGTCATGTTTACGGATGATATCGCCAAGAGGCAGCATGTATAACGAGAAGAGCAGAGGTCCAAGCACAGATCCTTGAGGTATACCATATTTTACTCTGGAACGAGCAGAGGATTCGTTGTTGATGGAGACAAACTGATATCGTTCTGATAGATAAGATCTAAACCAAGATAGGGCATGTCCACTTATGCCAACCAGGTTTTCGAGGCGGTCAAGGAGGATACAATGATCGATGGTATCAAAGGCTGCACTTAGGTCTAGTAGCACAAGAAGAGAGATACAGCCATTGTCACAGGAGAGTAGAAGGTCGTTGAGCACTTTCAGGAGAGCGGTTTCCGTACTGTGGTGAGGTCTAAATCCGGACTGGAAAACTTCCAAAATGTTGTTAGAGTGTAAAAAGGCACAGAGTTGCTTTGATACCGCTTTTTCCAGAATTTTGGAGAGGAATGGAAGGTTCGAGATGGGCCTATAGTTTGACAGGTCATTGGGATCAAGATTAGGCTTTTTCAGAATAGGCTTGATAACTGCTACTTTAAAGGGCTGAGGTACATGTCCAGACATAAGAGAGGCATTGATAAGATTTAATAGTGGTGTGCCAATTGCAGGCAATAGCTGTTTTAGGAAGCCAGTTGGTATGGGGTCAAGTTGGCTGGTAGAGTTATTAGATGAATTGAGAAGAGAAGAAAAGTCGCCAAATTCAATGGGTATAAAAGAGTCGAAGCGCGGGGCGGGCCTAATAGACATGTCTACATAATCTGGAACGGGACTGGCCAGGCAGGAACCAGAAGTTGATGAGAATTTTTGTATTGTGTCTCTTATCTTTAAGATTTTACTGTCAAAGAAGTTCATGAAGTCACTGCTACTATAAATTGCTGGTATGGTAGGGTTAACTGATGCAGGACTCTTGGTTAATCTGGCAATAGTGCTAAACAGGTACCTAGGATTGTCCTTGTTTCTCTCAATAAGAGTAGAGAAATATTTGGATCTGGTAGCTGTGAGGGCATGCTTGTAATTTAGGAGACTTTCCTTCCACGCCAGGAGAAAAACCTGTAGTTTGGTGGAGCGCCATTTTCTTTCGAGTTTTCGTGTGGCTTGTTTGAGAGCACGAGTATGGTCGTTATACCAAGGTGCTAGCTTCTTGTCTGTGATTTTCTTCCTTTTGAGGGGAGCAACGGCGTCTAGAGTTTTACGCAAAGTAGAGTCGATTCTGTCCGCGAGTAGATTAATTTCAGTTGAGCTGGGGTTTGAACATAAACTAGAGGAGATTTCGTTGTGCAGGTAGTATGATGTAGGGAGCTCGTCGATAAAGGCATTTGCTGTAAGAGAGCAAAACGTGCGCCTGGAAGAAAATCTAGGCTCCGAGTATGTGAAGCACGTTAGTGGTAAATTGAAAGAGATGAGATAGTGGTCGGATAACACAGGATTGTGTGGCATGATTTCCACCTGGTTAATGTCTGCTCCATATGTGAGGACCAAATCAAGAGTATGGTTGCGGTAATGTGTGGGTTTGTCCACAGCTTGATAGAGTCCAATGGATTCGATGATGGACAAAAATGCTGTTCTGAACGGGTCATGTTCATTATCCATATGGACATTAAAGTCGCCTACTATTACAGCTTTTTCTATATTGACAACCAGGTCAGATAGAAAATTGGCAAATTCCGATAAGAAAACACTGTAAGGGCCAGGTGGCCTGTAAATTATAACAAGGGTAAATAGCTGAAATGCAGTCTTGTCAGGATGTGCAAAGCTAAGTACTAATAGTTCAAATGAATGGAAGTTATAGCCAGGTTTAAGGGTGGCACAGAGTTTGGAGCTGTGTATAGCAGCAACGCCGCCACCTCTACCAGTAGGTCGAGGGACCTGGTGATTACAATAACTGGGAGGAGTTGATTCGTTGAGAGCAACAAAGTCATTAGGTTTAAGCCATGTTTCAGTCAGGCATAAGATATCAAAATGGTGATCAGTAATCAATTCGTTTGTTAATAAAGCTTTAGGTTGTAGCGATCTGATATTTATTAACCCAATCTTAAGGACCATTTGTCTACAGGTAGTACTTTCAGGTTTGGCAGACTTAATTTTTATTAAATTATCAGCACAAATGCCCCTACTGGATGTTTTTAAGAAGTTTGGGACGGAGGGTCGTGGAACAGACACTGTCTCTATGGGATTTTTAAGTGGTGGTTCCAGGGAAAAAGCAGACAACTGTGTAGGACAGGAAGTCTGCTGCCTGGCCCTGGCCCTGATTAGTCAAGGTTTAGTGGAATTCAGACTATGATCTATGTTACTAGAGATGATAGCTGCACCCTCCCTCGAGGGGTGGATGCCATCTCGTTTTAAAAGACCAGGCCTCCCCCAAAACTTGTGCCAATTATCTATAAAACCCACGTTGTTAGAGGGGCACCATTCAGACAACCAACGATTAAGTGACGTTAATCTGCTATAGATCTCGTCACCGCGCCGCATGGGGATGGGGCCAGAGAAAATTACTGAATCCGACATTTGTTTGGCAATCCTGCACACCGACTTAATAGTTAACTTTGTTACTTCCGATTGCCTCATGCGAACATCGTTAGCGCCGACGTGAATAACAATTTTTGAGTATTTCGCTTTACTTTTACCTTTAGCTTTAGCCAGCACTTTCAAATTGGCTTCAATGTCGGAAGCTCTGGCTCCAGGAATGCAATTGACTATGGTCGTTGGTGTCGCTACGTTCACGTTTCTAAGAATTGAATCGCCAATAATCAGGGCTCTTTTAACAGGCTTCTCAGCAGGTGTGTTACTGAGGGGGGAGAACCTGTTGGAAACGTGAACCGAGGGTTGGTGGTGCACCGGGGGCTTGCGCTTGCGTCTATTTTCCCGAACCGTAACCCACTCGCCTTGCTGCGAAGGCTCTGCCGGGGTTGAGCTAGGGGAAAGGCTAATTGACGCATCCGGTACTGAAAAGGATTCGATAAACTTTTCACTAGCTTTAATCTCATATAAGGTGCGGATGCGTGCTTCTAATTCTGCTACCTTCTCCGTCAGCCTAGCGTTAAGCTCGCATTTAACACAGGTGAAGTTGGTCGTAATGGCGGAGAAGGAATAACTAAACATGTTACACACAGAGCAGGGGAGACAGCGAGAGGGAGGAGAGCTAAGGATTGGAGAAACAGAGCTGCGAGAAGCCATCGTATGTAACTAGTGGCTACTTACGTAGTTTTTGCGAGGGTGTCGAAAAGTAGTGTCGGCGAGTACTCCGGGTTTGGGTCCTGATATTAGAGATTAGGGTCTGGAATGACTCAGCCATCAGCATTGGCCTGAAGACCTTCAGGTGTTCTTTGTGATCACAGCGTGGACCAAAGATACCAAAGTGATAACGAAGATAAAGAACTTCACAGAGAAGGGAGGAGTGATCACCGAGCCCACCCTGTGTCTCCTGCGTCCGGCGTTCATTTGACACCGTCGGAGAGAGCAGTGGAGGAGAGGACCGGTGCGGCTCGAATCATACGCAATCTGACGCATGGATAAATCCGAGCTGCTTGAATTACTGGAGAGGATCTGTAGGAAATTGATTTTCTTTTCCTCCCTGATACGTTGTGCTGAGTGTGGAAACAGCTGAAGGAGGAGTCCCGAGATGAAAGGAGACACTTTGACAAATATCAGAGGAACAATTTACCTTCTGCAAATGGAGAAGCACTTCTGATGAATCAATGGGCTGGAACTGATTGCATTTCCTCAAGAGCAGAACTGTGCTCAGACAACACAGGGGGCAACTCAGAACTGGCGGGTCCGAAAGAGCAGGCAGGGAAATGGGAGGGCACCATCTGAGTGGCCGGTGACCCTCGGCTCTGAACCTGGCCCAGTTTTACAGGAATCAGACACTGAAACCTCAGTGCTGACCCCGAGGATGCCGGCAGACACACACAGGCACTTACATGCACTGTCTATCTCATCTCTCAGATAAATTCCTAAGAAGTTAAGATGTGAGAACTTTTTCAGCATCTTGAAAAAAGACCTTTAGCCTTTTTTAACTTTTGGGATTCCCTTCCGGTAGCTGTGATCAGAGTGATAAACTGATCTGTCATGAATGGTGTCTATCATAACGCTCTGCCAGGCTTTATGAAGTAAAACATTTGACTATAACTACTTTAAAAAGAGGTAGCACTATCCCCATGAAGGTGTTATGAATGTGATTAGGAGTTCTGTGTAATTCGACACACTTACTCGGCACTCACCTGTAAACCACGTCACACACTGGAATGGGACGCCTGGTCCCCCAGTGGCCTAATTAAGTCCCCTGTGGGTGGCAGTGCATTCAATGCCAAAGTGCTTCCCGGGTCATCACCATGACGACCAGGTAGAGTAGAGTAGAGGAAACCCCAAGCACAGTTCTTAAGTGGAGGGAAACCCAAACGGTCAGGGGTTGGGCTCACCTCGTACCAGCTCATCACACACACACACTTCCACACCACAAGGACGTGGTGCTGAGAATACACCTGCCAGTCCCACACTTTTCTTAAGAAAATGAGCTAAAAAAAGCAAGGAATAAAAGCAAGTCATAATGAATCCCGACTGGAGGAACCATGTTCAATATTTAATGCTAAATCTTCCTCATCACGTATTCAGCCCGCTCAGCCGAGCTGCCCTCTGTTGGGAAAGCGGCGGGATCAGACCGTTTCCCGCCAGCGTGTCCCGGTTAGAGGGGATGCATCCAGGCAGAGGGCAGAGACACCCACCTCCCCGCGGTGCCCCTAACAACCATCCCGCAGCGTCCACAAACACCCCGAACACACCGACACCCTGACGCTCCGCGTGCGCGTTTCAATGACGACCACGAACCCGGCAGCTTCCAGCCCTTCCTGAATGCTCCCCCGCCCCGGCAGGAAGGACACGGCGCTGTGGGAAGCCCTGGCACCCGCTCTCACCCCCCCACCCCACGCTGGCAGACAGGCCACCGCCATGACCTCGCCTGCTGAGCCAATCAGCACGAAGCAAAAAAACAAAAACAAGGCTCATTTGCATAGGACAGAGACTGCTCATCCATCTGTCTGATCTGTCAGGGGGCTGACGGAGCTGGGGGGGGTCTGAGTCCTCAGAACAAGATGTAAGAAAGCGTCCTAAAAAGTGTTCCAAAAACAAAAGTTCTTTGGTGAAACTGGCCTTCAAGTCTCCAATGTACAAGAAAGGGGGAAAGTTCACCCCAAGGCTTTGCACTCAATGTCCTGACTCTGCACTTCAAAAGCTCTGCCGCTGCAAAGCACTGACCCCTGAACACCCTCGCTCCTTCAACAACTAACACACAGAAGGAGAGAATCCTGAAAATGAGAAGCAGGGTGTGACTGGTGTTTTTTTTTTAAAAGAACAAACTTCTCTTCCCTTTGTACATTTCAAAAATGTGTAAGTCTTACCCAAATAAGACTTTCATAACACCTGAAAAATAAAAGCAAGAACAGAAAGAAGCAGAACTTTACAATATCCGAATTTAAAAAGAAAGAATCTCCTGAATGACTATGACCGTGCTGGGCATGTGCTTAAATAAGTATTGATCACCACGGCCAAAAATGTAGGAACATTTGATGTGTTTTGGTATTAAAACCATCATGTTCACCTCACGCATTTTCAGATAAAACTGCTGTGACATGTGGCAGGGTATTAGATTAGATTAGTAGATTCAAGACATTTAAATAAGTTTTTTTATCTGACATTGATCTCTGCAAACTGTAAAATCTTCAGCATGATTACGCCAGTTCTGAAGCTGAAATATATGAAAATCCACTTGTTCATGGATGAATACATTGACGTTAGCATCTGAAGTAGTTTGGCTCTGTGCAGATTGACCTCCATCTGCTGAAGGCGCTGACCTGAATGCAGTACTGAAGAAAGCGGCTCCATACAGAGTCATATGGCCAGCGCTTGCCATTGGCTAAATCACCTCAGCGTCTCGTTTAAAAGAGGACAGCAGTGTGCCGTCTTGGTCACAACTGAGCAGTATAAAGGCAGGAGTAGATACTGCGCATTGAAAGCCGCAGATGGAATTTGCTGTTGCATCTCCCAGCTCTGGCACATCTCTCCCCCCAGAGGTCCTCCTTCCAAAGCCTCGGTTTAAACGACTCCCTGACGTGGAACGTGATTCTGCATTTTCAGTTTGAATGCTTCAGTGATGATGTGGTGATGCTGGAGTTAGGCCCTCTCCTGCTGGCAGTCTGCGGAGCTGCTCCAGCGCTAATTACGTGAAATATTTCTTCCTGGAAATTTAAAAGAGGACCCCTCTGCTGTCCCGCAACGGACCCCTCAGGGAACTGCAGACCCCCACTTTAAAACGCCTGATTCGGGGTGACACCCTCATGAGCTGTGAGTTGTGCCAGTTCGTGGCATGTGGCAGATTCCCAAGGTGACCGCTGACCCCAGAGCCACATTTAATAACCAGCAGACGCAGGCCACATTACAATGCATCGATTAGCTCTTTGATAAAATATCTGTTCCTTTTATTCATCATGTTAACTGTGAAAACAAATACCAAAACAAAACAAAACAAAAAAATGACCCCTGATTTGGTCCCCAGGGTGATGCCAATTACAGAAACGTTTTGCTTCAGTTTTGTACTACAGTTCATTCCATGCGACTCTTTGATGCCAAGGGGTATATCCATAAATCTACCTCGCTATAAAAAATCTGAATCATTACTGCCTGTCAGAATATTAATATGCAAGTAGGAGGGAGACTGACATAATCCAGCCCTGATCTCAGGAGTCTGTCCAGTATAATTCCAGATTCCTGTTCCAGATAATCAACTGTTCTTCCCCTGTTTAGGACCAGACAGGCCCAAGTGCTCAGTTTTCACAGTCACACTGTGGTGATGTCATACTGTGGTGATGTCACTTCTGTGCATCACCTAAACAATATGACATCAGGAACAGGGGACTTTCCACCTCTGACAGAAACTGCAGGAAAACAATTCTATCCAGGTGTGCACCTCTAAACAGTTTTCCTAACATTTACCGCTATCATATACATTCATGCATATACCCCATAATGTCAAAACAAATGCCCGTTGTACCTGAATCCTTTAACCAAAGTGACATCAGGGACAAGACCAGAGATGCATCCTGGGAAATCGTTGTGTTTAGGTGGGGAGGGGAGCGTCCCTCTCTCCCCTCTTCAGTTCACCGTTTCCCCTGCTTCCGTGAACTGGCCCAAAGCAAGTCCAACGCAGGGATCTGATTGGCTAATTCCAGCCTCCCCGCAGATCCTGAGAAACCTTTGTGGTTAATTCATTAATTAATTTTTTTCTGAGTCACTTTTTTTTTAAGTGAGGACAAATGTTGATATATTCTCCCACCCCCCACCCCCCATGAAACCGTAAAAAGAGTAAAAACAAGGCCTACAGCTGAATGGCTTTTCTCCTCTCTGGCACAGGGGCAAAGGCGGGCCTCGGGGGGCCCCTGGGGGCCCGGCGGGCTGCACTGGCCCCGCCCCGCCTCCCGTGGATCCGGGTGATGTTTGGTGGCCGGAGGGCTCCGGGTGTCCTCGGGGGCCCCGGCCCCTGCGGCCTCCCCCGGGCCCCTTGCGGCCCCCTCCCTGCCCCTGCAGGTCACTTGCTGGAGTGGAGCGTGTCCTGGAACTTGGTGCTGGTGTAGCGCACATGGAAGCCCTTCTTGTTGATGGTGTCGTCCACGTGGAACTTGATGAGGATGGAGTCGCCGGCAGAGTAGATCTCCTCGGGGGGCTGCAGGGGGGCAGGGGGCAGATAAGGGAGCAGGTTACACAGTGGACATTTTAAAAAGGGCAAAAGGGGGTGAACATGAGAATCAACAGAGGGTAAAAGAGACAGTATACCCTCTATAGGAAAGGAATCTATCACATACAGTCTGTATCATAGAAATGATCTCTATAGGAGAGGACTCTACCAGAGAGTCTGATTCAGAGTGATGCTCTTTACAGAAACAGTTTCATACCAGAGAGTCTGATTCATAGAGCTGCTCTCGGTAAGAAAGGTGTCTACCAGAGAAAGTCTCATTCATAGACATACTCTCTACAGGAAAGGACTCTACCAAAGAGTCTTATTGAGAGATACTCTCTGCATACTCTCTGAGAAGGTTTTATGTGAATCTTGTTCTGTCTGGTCCTTATCAGTGTGTTTCCTGATGAGAGGGTGGTGTTGACAGTGCTTCTCTCTCCTGCTTTCTCTCCCCATCTGTCTCTTTTACTCTCTCTGATCCTTCAGCTTTGCTCTACTCTTCTGAGCATGTTACCAACATCATTTACCAGATGAGCTTGAGATCTCACTTGAAATGAATGCAGCGCTTGGCACTGACTGTGGGTGCGGGCTCATTAACATCCTGTGCTCACTAACGTTCTGGGCTTGCAGATGTTCTGGGCTCACTAACATTGCGGACTTCCAAATGTTTTGGGCTTGCTAATGTTCCAGCCTCGCTAGCATTTCGGGCCTGCTAACGTTCCGCTCTCGCTAATATTAATGCATTTTAATGCTGTGGGCTCGCTAACGCTGCGGGCTGGCTAACATTCTGAGCCTCCTAACACTGCAAATGTGATAACGTTCCAGGCTTGCTAGCACTCAAGGCTCAGTAATGTTCACGGCTGGCTAACGCTGACGCTCATGCGGCAGGAAACACGAGGTGTGCTGGCTGTTACCCCCGAGCCGCAGTAGCGCCCCAGCCTCGGGGCTTTGGGGTCGGCGCCGTCGAACAGCTCCACGTAGTCGTAGCCACAGTCTGGCTCCTCCTCGATCTCGAAGGTCTGGAAGATGAGCTCCACCCCGTAGCCCTTCTCCGCCGTGATCACCCACTGGCAGTCAAACCCCCCAGGGTAGTTATTGTCCCCAAACTGGGCGTGGGAGTACAGGTCCTTCGTCTTGACCTCCGCCTTCAGACTACCTCCGCATTCTAAACACACACACACACACACACACACACACACACACACAAAAACACACACACACACACACACACACACACACACAGAGGTCAACATTTAGCCAAGAACACAGCCCATCTTGAATCTTCATTTTCTTCTGGTCATGAAAGCTTTCAGGCAGCGTGACTCTGAGCCCCCTGCCATGGTCTGCTACCCACCAGCCGAGATGGAGGCCTCGAACCCCTTCTTCTGCACAGAGTTATCGGAGATGAAGCGCAGGAACACCCTGCTGCCGCTGGAGATGACCGGCGAGGGCTTCTTTGTGCCACAGAACCGGCCTAGGCTGGGGGCTGTGTCATCCCGCCCGTCGAAAATCTCGATGTGGTCATAGGCGCACTCCAGGTGGGCCTCCATGTCGATCTCGTTAAAGGCCTGGGGGACGAGAGAGGCCGAGACGCGGGAGTGAGGCCGGGCGGAGGCCCGTCACCTCAGAAACAGAACAGCCTGCATCCAGCACTGTCACAGTTCTACAAAAACACAAACGAGGAGGAAACTCTGCCAAGCTCACCACACTTTGGATGGAGAGGGAGAGGGAGCAGGAATATGAAAAAGAGAATGGGTGTCAGTCAGGCTCCAGCGACTTTGTGTATGATTGGTTGAGAGTGTTTACAGGTGGTGCTTTGGAGGCCATCTGGTATGCAGTGTGTGATTGGTTGTGAGTGTTTGTGGGCGGGGCTTTGGAGGCTGTATAACATGCAGTGTGTGATCGGCTGAGAGTGTCTGTGGGCAGGACTGAGGAGGGGGTGCGTACGAGTTTGATGCGGTGGCCGGGGGTGGTGGACAGGGCCCAGGTGCACGCCTTCTTGCTGGGGTATTTATCAGGCCAGTTGGGGCTGGTGATGGTGCCACTTGCAGTGTTCACCACGTGGTCGCAACCCGCTGCTGACACAGAGCAGACAGAGACAACGCTGTTATCCTAACCAACACTGCTACGCTCTACAGAACCAGCACTGCTACGCTCTGCAGAACCAACACTGCTACGCTCTGCAGAACCAACACTGCTACGCTCTACAGAACCAACACTGTTATCCTATACAGAACCAACACTGCTGCTCTCTGCAGAACCAACACTGCTACGCTCTACAGAACCAGCACTGCTACGTTCTGCAGAACCAACACTGCTACGCTCTGCAGAACCAACACTGCTACGCTCTGCAGAACCAACACTGCTACGCTCTACAGAACCAACACTGTTATCCTATACAGAACCAACACTGCTGCTCTCTGCAGAACCAACACTGCTACGCTCTACAGAACCAGCACTGCTACGTTCTGCAGAACCAACACTGCTACGCTCTGCAGAACCAACACTGTTATCCTATACAGAACCAACACTGCTACGCTCTGCAGAACCAACACTGCTACGCTCTACAGAACCAACACTGTTATCCTATACAGAACAACACTGCTGCTCTCTGCAGAACCAACACTGCTACGCTCTGCAGAACCAACACTGCTACGCTCTGCAGAACCAGCACTGCTGCTCTCTGCAGAACCAACACTGCTACGCTCTGCAGAACCAACACTGCTACGCTCTGCAGAACCAACACTGTTATCCTATACAGAACCAACACTGCTGCTCTCTGCAGAACCAACACTGCTACGCTCTACAGAACCAGCACTGCTACGCTCTACAGAACCAACACTGCTACGCTCTACAGAACCAACACTGTTATCCTATACAGAACCAACACTGCTGCTCTCTGCAGAACCAACACTGCTACGCTCTACAGAACCAGCACTGCTACGCTCTACAGAACCAACACTGCTACGCTCTACAGAACCAACACTGTTACCCTATACAGAACCAACACTGTTACCCTATACAGAACCAACACTGTTACTCCAATACAGGAAACATGCAAGCCTTTTTTCAGCATTTATACACACACATACACATAGGTGCACACTCACACATACATACATGCACATGCACACATATGCGCACACACACACACACACACACACACACACACTACTAATATACTGTTAGAATATATTGCAGGATTATACACACACTAGGCTTGTCTCAATCAGAAGAATACAGTTTTTCACTGGCAGTGATCTGACACACTCAGGTGTGCACAGACAGGTGACGCAGGCTCAGGTGTGCAGGTGTGCAGGTGAGGCGGGTGAGGCGGGTGAGGCGGGGGACGGGGACAGCACCTTCCTTGCAGTCGTGCCTGTTGTCATGCAGCACGAAGCCGCTGCGGCACTGGCAGCTGTAGCTTCCGTAGGTGTTCACACACTCGTGCTGGCAGCCCCCGTTCTCCTTGGAGCACTCATCCTTATCTGAGAGAGAGAGAGATGGTCATGTGACTGCACCTTTCACAGCACTAAACCCGCACACCTGTGTCATTACCAGCACTTCCTGAGAAACCCGCACACCTGTGTCATTACCAGCACTTCCTGAGAAACTCGCACACCTGAGTCATTACCAGAGCTATCTGAGAAACCTCCACCCTGCCAGCAGAAACAGTGTTCTATGAACAACATCCTATCAGGAAACAGAGACAGGAGGAAGGAGCTCTCTGCCCACACTCTCTGTCTCCTCTCATCTCGGCTGCCTTGAGGTAAGGCCCTTCACTGAGGCTTCTGCTGAAGGTTTCTGATTAAAGACCCTCACAAAAGTTACAGACAGAAAGCAGATTCTGAAGGAGACAGAGTGTGCGTATGTCCTCAGGACACAAATTAAGCATGGGGAATTTTGCTCACTTCAGTTTATAATAAGAGGTTTTAATGTGGGTCTCTGAAGCAGCCAAGCTACTAATAACTTCCCTGTGGCTACCCCAAACTCCCCGTCCTGCCCCCCACCCAGCTCACCAGAGAAGAACTGAGCCTTGAATCCCTTCTTGGACACGGTGTTGTCAGACTTGAACTCGATGCGCATGTTGTTGTACTGCGATGTGATTGGCTCGGGTCTCTCTGCCCCGCAGAACTTGCCATGTAGCCTGGAGTCTGCCGATAGGCCACTGCGCACCTCCACATAATCGTACTTACACACCTGGGGAGGCGTGGCCAAAAAGAACAAACACACACACACACACACACACACGTCTGTTTCTGACAGCCTCACAGTGTGAATGACAGTGGCAATACAGAGAAGTAATGGGCTGGTAATGCAGCATAGGAGTGGGGCTCCTGACTGAAAGGTTGCTGGTTCCATTCTCTGTCGGGGTACTGCTGCTGTACCCTTGGCCAAGGTACTTAATCTAGAATTTCAGTAAGTGTCCAAATATCTGGCTGTATAAATGGATAACATGAAAATTGTAAACCATGTATGCTGCTAAATGACGATAATGAAATCTGGCACTGAGGTATCCAAAAGCTACTGGCAATCAAACTGAATAACCACAGGTAACGGAAAAACTGAAGGGGCTGACATCATGGGGTACTGGAGCTAAAGCCCAGGGCCTCAAAGGGTACAATTCCATAATAACACCAAAACATATGACCTTCCGGACTGCCTCCTCAGAGCCAGATTACTGCAGAAAGAGGAATGACTCCAACGACCAGCTGTCTGGTGGGTGTGGTAGTCCTTCCTGGTTCTGACAGGGCAGTGGAACAGGCTTGGGCTGGTGCTGGGAGAGGCGGGTCCCTGCCTGTTATCCTGCAGGTTTAGCGGATGCAGCCACTGCGCCGTGCAGCTGACAGCACCAGCGCATTGCACCCGCGCAGTAAGTACACTGCTTAATGACTCACTCTGGATGAGAGGACTAAATGTCACCTTATTAAAGGTCATGTTGTTACAAATGTATTTTTAAAACCCATAGCCTTTTTCATGCGTAATCATGCAATATTATTTTCTGGATTTCCTTGCGTGGTACATGTAGTCCTAGTTTTTCTGTAACGCGCGTCTGGGATCACATGGAACAGCACCCTTTTGCTAGACACTTCTCCAAGTGAAACACTTTTATTGAATTGAATAAAATAATGAACACGCACACACACATGCATGCAAGCACACACACAGACACAGACACACACACAGACACAGACACACACACACACACACACACACACACACACACACACACACACAGACACACACACACACACACACACACACACACACACACACACAGACACAGGCACACACACACACACATGGGTGGCGGAAATACCCCCTCCAACACAGCAGGAAGGAGCTCGGCTAAAGGACGACCAGCACCACCTCCAGGTGGGGGGGGGGGTTACCCACTCAAACCTTGAACCCCCGAACATTCCCCCCATCCCCCATCCCCCCACCCCCCGAACGCCCCCTCGCCCCGCTCACATCATTCCCCTCGGTCTCGAAGACGTCAAACTGCAGGGTGATGCGGTACTGTGTGGGGGCCACCAGCTGCCAGATGCAGTTCTTGTTGGGGGGGTACTCTCTTGGCCAGCCCGGGCTGGTGATGGAGCCGTTCAGCTTGGTGATGAAACCGCCACAGGCAGCTGCTGGGGTGACAAGACAGGGGGAGACACTGGTGACGAGGTGACCTGCGCCCTGCTTTCAGCCAATCAACAGGTCCTGCTGTGGAGCTGGGCTACACTTTCAACCAATCAGCTGGCTCCGCTGTAGAGCTGAACTCTGCTTTCCAAAATTCAATGCGGAAACCTCCTCCATCGCGTGTTGCGGTGATTAAGAGGCTGTGCTTTTACCCCAAAGGTGACACACTCAATGACAAGCTGGGCCATTGCTATTGTACCTTAGAGTGGGACACTTGACCTGAACTGCTCTCACAAGCAAGACTCAGATGTGCAAATGTACTGTCTGTGAGAGCCACCCTGGATTAGGGGCTTAAAGCTAATAATGAAAGTTAACAAGGAAGGCCTCGGTCACCCGCGTCTGACATGCAACAAGATTCCTGCAGCTGCAGACTGCGGTCGCATTCGCAGAGAAAGAACACAGTGGGACCGGCAGGAATATCAATAATCGCAGGTCAGCCGGAGCACGACAGGAATCGATACAAAGACGGCTCAACGAATCAATCCTGCACACACAATTACAGAGACAGACACGTCAATGAAAAGATTTTCACCTCGGCTTTCAGGAGCAACCACCTTGCCGTGGCAGTCACACCTGGGGGGTGGGAACCAGCAGAAAACTGCAACACATTCAGTAATCACACCTCTGACTGCAGCATAGAGAACAAGCCATCCCTGAGTGAGCACGGATCTCCCCACCAGGTGGCGTCACTGGGCGGGGTGGGGTATTTGGGGGGATTGGGTGGGGAGGGGGGGGGGGGGCATTGGGTGATGTACGGGGGCCTCACTGGGCTGCACTCACCCTCGCAGCTGCGTCTGTCGGAGGCCAGCTCGTACCCGGGGTCGCAGGCGCACCGGTAGCTGCCCAGAGTGTTGATGCAGCGCTGCTCACAGCGCCCGTTATCGGGCTTGGAGCACTCGTCCATCTCTGCCATTTCCACAGGGCACAAACCCACAACCACCCGGAGAGAGAAGCGACAGGGTCACCACCATCACCATTACATCAATGTCAGCATCATCTTCATCTTCACCATTATCATCAGCAGCATCATTACCATCATCATCAAAGTCAACATCATCTTCATTGTCATTATCAGGAACATTAACATCATCATCAACATCTACATTATCTTCAGCTTCATCATCATCATCAAAATCACCAGAACATCCACAACCACCACCATCATCATCATCATCCTCACAGAGCTGTCCTCCACAGCATGTGACCGATGACCCCTGACCTTTGAAGAAGTTGGCTGCGAAGCCAGCCTTGTTGACGGACCCGTCGGACACAAACTTCATCCACAGCTGGTTGGAGCTGGTCTTGATGTCGTCTGGCTTGTCGTAGCCGCAGAATCGGCCCAGGAGGGGGCTGGTCTCTGAGCTGCCGTCCCGCACCTCCAGGTAGTCGTACCCACAGCTGTCGTGCCTCTCGATCTGGAGCACAGATGCAGAGAGAGGGTAACACAGGGTTCGGACTCAACAGGCTAGCCTTTAAACAGAGTCCCCACTCATCCCCACTCATCCCCAGGAGAGGGCTCATGGGATACCACATTGTTTGCCTGGCACAGACTGTGCAATAAAAGACAGTTAATTATTCATTAGTCTGATCATTAATTGCTTTTTTCATTACAAGCTGTTTAAAGTTTTAAGACCACTCAAGTCCTCAAGAGTATTCACAGAGAGCAGCTGCACGCACATATAAATTTTAACACACACAGACACTACTCCATTAGATGATGCTGTGGGATGAGCTTTAAACCAGCGGGATTCAGACTCTGGGTAATGGTCTGTCAAAAACCAAGCAGAAAACAGTACAGTAAAGTGAGACATTGTAGATGTAATTCCCATGCATGGCCACTAGAGGACTGGAGAGAGCCTGAAAGATAACCGCAATCTCCCACAGTAATCTCGGGAACCAAAGACTGAGCACGAATTCTGGAGAGCGAGCGAAAGAGAAAACCCCGATCATGCAGCTGGAGTCCACAACACCCTTCACCCCCTGGTTCTAAGCTGCAGGTGCTACATGCTGGGTTGTGCTTGGAGAGGATGAAATTAAGATAAAAATAGTATGGAAAAAGGTCCCACTCAGACCAAAAAATGCTTTTCGTGCATACTTTTTCAACATTTTAAGGATCAAGCGCAAGATTTTCAAGGATAATTACGCTGCATTAGTTGAATTTGTGGAAAATTGGGTTGATCTGAAGATGGAAGTTGCTTTCAGTATTTGGGTAGACTCTACACACACACACACACACACACACCAGAGAGGTAATTATCAGCTTACAGATAAGTGATATGAAGCCAATATCTGACCACTTTTATGAATTTTCCATGACCTTCAGAGACAGGCATTGTCAAGGACTTTTGGAATGTGATGGGAAGTTACAGACAGGCATGGGGGGGGGGGGGGGGGGGGGGGCAGCCAGTGGGAGGTGAATAATGATTTACAGCAGGGGGCTAATTAATTCTGCTATCACCAGCTACAGCAAAGGGAGAAGGACCCACCACTGCACACAGCAAACAGCAAACAACCAGAAGTTTACTGAACCCATCAACACCTGGGCAGTGTTGGGTCATGTGCTACAGGGTTGGCTGTGTGTTGCTCAGAGGGAAACTGGGTTCCACAGTCCTAAAGTCTACGGTGGAAAAAGGGCTATCAGTGACTGGACTCTCGTGTTTAATGCAGTGGGAATTTATACACCTGGGAGCCCAGCACAGATGCGAGATTTGAGACATGTCTATAAGAGCTGGGGATACTGAGCGTGTCAGATGGGTTCTGTGCTCTCGGCACCATCTGTGCCTGGGTCCATAAAACGTGTGGTACGACCCGACGGTCAGCATCCTGCTTTTACATTCTTTTTTGTTTCTAGAAAATTGACCAGAATGAAAAGTCTGTTTATGTTTCTACAGTAACAACAACTATATTTATTTTATATAGTGCTGTATATAGTGCTGTTCATTTGTTTGTATCTTAAGGCACTGACGCATAAAGATGAGAAGCTAGAAAGAAATGACAAAAACACTGCAAGCACATGATGTCTGCAATGTAGCACCAACAGCACCACTTTTATGGAGATGGAGTGCGAATGAAAAAAGCACCAAAGAAGTAAGAAAACGGAAGTTTAAGAAGCAGAATACTTCTGTTGGATTTAAACACGGACAGGGAATCCGCATTTCTGTTAGGCTGCTCTACAGTGTCAGCACAAAGCATGCAAAGGCCCCGTCACCGCCTGAACACAGATGAGGCAGAGGAACAAACAGCAAGCCCAAATCAGACGACCGTCGAGAACCGCGAGAGTGCGAGAGGCCTCAGAAACAGCCTCCCATCCCACTGCTTCCTGACACAGCTCAAAAACAGCTCACAGCTCAAAAACAGCTCACAGCTCAAAAACAGCTCACAGCTCCCTCCCAGTCCCTTTCACATTCCCACTGATTGCTTCTCTTTCCTTTTCCTCCTGGTAAAATCGCTGCGGCGTAGATCCTGCAATGAGTGAAAGCCAGGCATCTCCCACAGTGCACTTCTCACTGATCTATAATGAGACGCTGATCTATAACGAGATGCTTCCAAATGAGTCCTTGACAATCAAGGCATTAAGAACCAGAAAGATCCAGTCCGGTCCCAGAGTTGAAACACAAGTCTGAAGGTCAAAAGCACAACCAGAATAAAATAAAAACTGCCTCTTGGAGATATCACTGAAGGATGGTTGGATCAGAATAACTTGGTATTCTCCCCTAAGAGAGCAGACCTTCACAATATTGAGAACATTCATCACAGGAACGGCAAGCAGCGGCTGTCAAAGCCGGCTTCCTGCTCTTTTCCCTGGTCTCACAGCGCTCAGCTTACGCCGTCAAACAATCATTTCAAGACAAAATAACTGCCATCACTATCATAGCGCAGTGTAACAGATGAAATGAGGAATTATGCATGAACGATCTCGCACATTATCACTGCTCAAACTCTCCTTTCACTGCGGAACAATTCCCTTAAAAAAAGAACAGAGCAAGCCCCTAAATTTAGCTCTTCATCAGAAAAAAATAAATTATTTCTATTATGAAGTCTTTTCTTCTTGTCAGAGGGCAGTTATTGTGGCCTTCCTCAGATTACACATTACCTGCACTGTAAAAAAGTGCCTGTTGTGGTCTCATTGCACAAAAGAGATTCCAACTTGTTCAGTCAAATGACTCAAAAGCTTTACAACAATGAAACTAGTCTGTTCTTCTCAAGACTTCTATGATCTTTTTCAGGTCTTAACAAGAGATCTGAACTGTCTGATTGTAAGATGTAGACCATCGTAACTTTGTGGAAACCTCTTAGGACAGCATTTGGAAGAGTAAATCTGTTTGGGGTCTACTATCAGGTGAGCTATGTAAGGTTTTACATGAGTCACACCTGTGCAATGTTTGCGATCATGCTTCCGCAGCTGTGTGAAGAGCAATAGATAATTTTGTTATTGTTCAAATGAGTGTTCTACTTCAGCCTGGTATTCACATTTACGGATACCTGAATCAGAATACAATGGCAGCTGGATATTTACTGAGGCATTGGCGGGTTAAGTACCTTGCCCAAGCGTACAACAGCAGTGGCCCAGCTGGGAATCAAACCTACAACCTTTTGGTTACAAGCCCTGCTCCTTACCCCTACACCACAAAGCTGCCCTAGAGGCCTAAGATACTGTAGCGTTTCTATGTTTCATTTTCTTCTTCCTTATCATACTGCAGGAACGGCAACCATTCATTCACAGATATTTTGATACAGGCCTACAACTCTTTGAAACACTTCCTATGCATCCCTGATACACGCAGAATCAAAGTAGAACTGGAGTTATGCAACACTATGGGTATGTTAACTGTTTTACTGTCGGCTGTGCTCAAACAATGCGCACTTAACGTGGAACATAATTCAAATCATTTTTTACATTTAGCTTTGCTTATTTTGATACATATTCAGCATGTAAACAAGATCAGACCGCTCCGGAGGACAGACTTATTATTTACATGTTTATCAATCAACTCAGACATTGCACTTTAAAAAACCTCTGCTCTTGACTTGTCCAAGCAGAAAAACAGTCATTTCAATGCATCGATGCGTCGATAAAACATCAGCCGCCCGTCGCGGTTTGAAATTGAAACAATTTTCCAGACCTCCTCAGAAGCCCTCCACGGCATTGGACACACCTGCTACATCTTGTCCAAGCCGATTTCAATGCCTCCGCTCAGCCAGTGGAAAAAATCCATCCTAAGCACTACCGCACGCAAAAAGTCACTCAGTCCACAGCAATCTTGTTGTAGTAACCATACGGTCAAGTCAGAACTTCCCGTACTACACAAAGAACCTGTTTACCATGTTGTTCTACCACACCTTATGCATTCCCATTAAACAAACGATTCCAATGAATGTTTGCCCTGTGGTCCCTCCTGCCACGTCAGGTTCATCGCCCAGTGCGTTTACGATCGTGTTGCATGTTTTTACATTATAAATATACAGTAGCCTGCTGATAAATTGGCTCCTGCCTGCTGGGTCACGGGCATCTTCTACGTCATAATCACACTGTCACGCAATTACGTGTTATTTTCTGCTTGAGCCGGGCAAATAATACCGTCATTGGAGGACAAGAGAAAAATCAAATCCAAAAATAGTCATAATGACCAACTGCAATCAGTTGGTATAGATAAAGCAATAATAAACCCATCATAGTGGCTCACTGGAAGGGTTGAATTAGATTCTATAAGGTAAAAAAGTGTCAAAATGTCATATAGAATTGAGATTGCAGGGGGGAGAGTAAGGGATTAAAATATCAGAAATGTAGGAAGGGGCCAGGTCATGTAAGGCCTTAAATGTAAGCAGCAGTGTCTTTTTGGTGTAATCTCTGCTAGGAGCCAGCGTGGATGAGCCGGTGAGTCAGGTTCATATGTGATCCCTGCAAGATACTCAGACCAGCCTAATTGGGAAGCACGATCGATCCTGTCGAATGCCACACTCAAATGGAGGAAGATGAGGTCTGAGTCTTGGCCCCTGTCAGAATTCATCAATAAATTCATTAAGATCCCTTTCCGGTGCAGTTTCAGTGATGTGCGAGAATCTGCACCTTGGCTGAAATGATTCATAGAGGCTGTTTGTGTCCAGATGAATTTGTAACTGACTGCAGAACTGCAGAAAGTACCAGGACCTTTGGTGGGAGAGGCAATGGGAGAGAGTCTTACAATAACCAGGCAGGGTTAGATTGTCTTTTAGTATTTCATTTACAGGTGCTATTTTGGGTATGACTCCAGCTTATAAAGACTACAATTACAATCTAGGTAATTGCAGAGCAGAGAGCTGAAGTTGCTTATCCAAACTAACACAGTGGGAAATGGGTATAAATAGGAAGTAGTGACTACCATTTTTTAAAACAATCTTGAACACACCACTTGGGGATAATTCTGAAAAACATGAGAGTGTGACTCCTAAAGGGCTCTGCTTAAACAGTCATTATTTTACCATTACATTATTGGCATTTATCAGACGCTCTTACCCAGAGTGACTTACATCAGGTACAATTTTATCCATTTACACAGCTGGATATTTACTGACAGCAGTGCCCCAGCTGGGAATTGAACTAACAATCTTTTGGTCACAAGTCCTTCTCTTTAACCACTATGCTACACTGCCGCCCCAGCAACATTATCACCATTGCTAAGCAACTGATTCATTTCCTTTTTTTGTTCTTAAAAACTTGCCCATGTCATTCCTATTGATAGCAGGATTAGATTATGTCAGAATAAAGCAGGTGATCAAACAAGGTGAAGCGGCCTACAGGGCAAGTTTCCCCCTCTTCAGCAAGTCTCCTGAAATATCAGCCATCTTAGAATTACTCAAAAGTCTGATGCTAAAAGCAAAGAATCTCAGAGTTGGCAATGGGAGTTATTTATAAAGCTTCCCCCTTCTGCTCCCAGACGGGGAGTAGCACCATCCTACAAGCAGAAGCACCATCCTACGAGCAGAAGCACCATCCTACGAGCAAATCTCCGCTGATTTTTGATGACGTGTGAAATTCATACATCACTGCTGTTCATCACACACTGTGTAAAAATCCAATGGAGAAATTTACTCGGAATTTACTCACAGGAAATGGTGATACTCCCAGCCGACAGTAGGAGTAGAAAGCTGAGGTAGGAAATTTCTCAGCCCAAAAATCGCTGCAAGGATTCTCAGGAGTAGTTCTGTGACTCGTGATAAATGTGGGCCCAGAACTTTTTGTGTCTGAAGGGGAAGTTTTATTTGACGCATCAGAGAGGGCTGAGTTGTGGATATATGGTAGGTCCTGAAGTGGCAGACCCTCCTACCTCGAATGACTGGAAGGTCAGGCCCACGTGGAAGCCCGGTGTCACAGTAATCTTCCACACGCACACTTTGTTGGGCCGGTAGTCGTCCGGGTAGTTAGGGGACTGGATCTGCCCGTTGTCTCGTTTGATCTCCCCTCCACAGATGGCTGAGGGGAGGGAGAGGAAAAAAAATCCAAAACAAAATTGGGGGGGGGGGGCATGTTGAGAGATGGGGGAGAGGGAGAGAGATATCAGACTCCATCAACACCACCTTCACACAGCAACACACTCCAAAGCCCTGGTCAGACCGGGAAAAGTGAGAACCAAGCCTGCGCTCTCTTACTTTCGGGAGCGTCACTGCGGCTCTTTGAGCATCCTTTGCGGCTCCGCTTTGTGAGTTTTGGTTATCGCCGACCGTACCTTCGTACAGCGCAGAGAATCCCTTCCCCACCCAGTTGCTGCTGCTGCGGAACTCGATCCACAGGCGGCTGTCGGTGGAGATAATTGGTTCAGGCAGGGTATCACCACAGAAACGGCCTGCAAACAAACAAACAAGGAAAAAAAGTCCAGCACCAATCAGCTCTCATTAAACTGTGGTCATCACAATCAGCTCTTGATGTATTTAACCAATCAGCATCACATTTTCCAGCAATCTTATTCTGCCCACAAATTCCTTTATCTCTGAGGGAAAATGACCTATTTCACTTTTAGTCCCCCTTGTGTTTTCCATTTCATAAACGTTACATATACATTTATATAGCAGTAGCTGAGAGTAAATGAGTTTAATATGGCCTGCTGTGTTCTGACAAAAACCTTTTCAGTGTTGAGTGTCCCTAATGTACCCTTTCTGGCAGATAGTGTTTCAGTTATTAAATTGAAAAGACTTAATAGTTACAAACTCAGCTAAAGACCTTTTTCTGTACAGAGCATATCTCTGAATAAGGCTCTTTTGGGTAAATATGTTTTCTATAGAGAGCATCTCTCATACTAAAACTATCTCTAGTAGAGACCTTCTCTATGGAGAGCATTTCTCTGATTAAAACTATCTCAGGTAGAGACCTTTCAGTGGTGCTTTTCTCCAGTACCCGTCTCTGATTTCCACGTGGTCGTACCAGCACAGGTGACTTCGGTACAAATCCAGGGAGGTGAAGTTCAGAATGATCTTAAAAAAAAAAATCAACGGTAGAAGGTCACTGAAGCTGAAGCTGAAAGGATCATTGAGGCAGAACCTTAATCCTCAGAAAAACAGAAAGTAACCCCTTGTATTCTCTTTCATTTTGAATAAAAACTATGCACCAGACCAGAATTTGCTTTAGTGTGATTGTGTGGATTGCATGTGCAAACATCACTAGTTTAGGTAACCTTTAAAGATTTTGAAAAATGAGGATGTCATCCATACACCTTGTACAAAAATGTTTAAGGGTCACTGAGGTCAACTTGTAAAGGCAGCTGAGTTCATGAGTCGTGGAGTTCATAAACAAAAAGTTTTTCAGGTTTTTCATCAGAAGCTTATCTTTATCATCGAAAGGTGTCTGAAATCCCCATCAAACACCCGCATGCACATGCTCTCCATCCAATCAGAGCGCAGTAAAGACAAGTAAGTGCCTATTCTGGTGTCCTAAAATAGTTTCGCTTTTACAGTTAAGCTTGAAGTGGGCAGCAAGTTTAGGCTTGTCACCAAACATATCCAAACAGATGCAATCTTTGATTGTGTCTGGAAACTGGAGAGATGCTACGGAATTTTCCATGCCATCAAAGCTCATTTCACAGCCC
>NC_050587.1:40050000-40075000 GCF_013368585.1 Megalops cyprinoides | reverse complement strand
AGTGAGGCGTGCTGCTTGAAACCTGTCACTCCTGTGACACACCCAGGGGGGGACGGGGCTTCACGAACCCCAGGAAGGGGCAGAGTTATCAGCTGTTATCCGACACTCACTGATCTGAACAAATCAGGGCATCTTTGGCACGGCATCTTTTGATTCGTTCAGACAAATCAGCGGTTTGCGGCACTCAAACCCCCAGGTCTCCCGTCACTGAAAACAGGTTTACCTTTTCATGCAAAGAATTTTTCTCGGTGCGTTTCAGTCGGAGGTGGGAGGGTAAAGAAACAGCAGGCTCCAGAGAGCAGCTCCAGCGAACACTCCGTACTACCAATGAGGAACGAGGCACAGACGGCGAGCACCTCAGCCGAGGGTCGCGCCCAAGGAGACCTTTTTTTCCTGGGTGCATTTGAGAGGCAGTGTGCTCCAGTTTCAGCTTAACGTGCATAACGAAGCCCTGCAATGGGGACAGACACAGCCAGAGCACATGTAGCCCCTGGCCTTCATGTGGGGTGCATTTTTATTAGCGCTAATGGCTGGGTCGATTCTGGCTAATCCTGTCCTTACCACACAGTTCCTTGGTTAACCCCCCCCCCAGCATGTATTATGCAGTACCTCAGCTGCCCCCTCTCAAACAGCAGTAACGTTATCTGCATAAATGTCAGGCTGTAATTCTGGCTGTGCAACATTCTCTGCACACACGTATTCCGGAACATTACCGTTTTCTCATGTGCTGGCCTCACAGCCAGGCTGTGAGAAGGTAAAATCTGTCTGCTCTTACAGCACCACAACATTGCGCACCAAAAGGAAACAGTGCCCCTTGGATCAAATATGGCACCCTGGCAACAATGCATCCACCCATCAGAGCTACCGTATGGTAAGATCCAGGACTGTGGAGGAGATACCACGCTATACAAGCACAGAAGGTGAGAAACGCTGCAGAAAATTCTCCCAGAAATGAAAAAATGAGCATTCATTTTGCACAAAAAACACAGCAATCTGTAGAAAAACATGTATAAAGTTTATAAAAGAATTTTTTTATAATGAGTATCACAAATGGTAAAAATATCTGCTTCTAAACCTAAGATAGGTTTCACTGTCAGGCTTGGGATAACAGCAGGTGAGATAGCCTGTGAAAATGCTAGTACCTGCAGATCGATAGAGAAAGAGAATTGATAGGAAAAAAAATGATGTTGCATCTGGCCTCAATTACAGCCCTTGCAGCTCCCCTCATTAGAGCTGGTGTGGATGTGAAAGCGCTGTAGCTCGCTGTGCAGAGAGCTGGCTAACTGGCACAGTGAATTCCTCTCCCCGCAGTATGGCGAGTCAGCCATGTAGCTCACCTGTCAGGTGCATAACCTTGACACCCACACGGTTAGGTGGGGTCGACCTAGTGCGGGTTAAATTGTGAAGCTTTAAGCTGACACTGGTACAAGAGGTGACATTATTGCTCTGCTCTGAGGTCAAGGCATGTCTCTTCATTGATTTTCACCGGCTTCCTGTCTTCAGCACGGAGTTAGCTGTGGTAACGGAGCCAGCATCGTGCTGAAGTCGTGTGGAAGCACATAATGCACGCTCCTCCCGGCGGCCTGCTCGGTCACAGGCTCCTCCAGAATTAAGTATACATAAACAAAATGATTCAGTGCTAATTTTAAAGCCTTAAGATCACATATGACATTAATGGTTAAGATGAGAAGAAAATTTAATCTAAACCTACTCAGTGGTTTACAAAGCAGTGCTGTTGAGAGTGAGATTACATGCGGTTACATGCGTCACAACTAAGGCTTAAGGCTTAATAAGGTTGAATCACAGATATAAAGCCGCTGCAAGGTAGCAAAAATCACATATTATTCATTCATACAGCTGGATATTATCTGAAGCACATCAGGGTCAGCAAAGTATCTAATAGTCACCTGCACGGGACCTGCATAAATTACAGGATATGAATCATCTAACTGGATAAAAAGTGGCCAACCTACCTGCACTGGAACACATTTAAGGCTTTAAGTTTTCTGCACCTCACAGAAGCAGTGTCATGGCTGGGGTTCAAATCTGCAACTTACTGGTTACAGCGATGTCTCTCTAGCCCCCCTGCCACACTGACTAGAGGTTTCTGAGATAAAGTAAATAAAGTCTTTATTGGAAAGCATACTCCAGGAAAGGTTTTCAGCTGAGCATACCAAGCACAGTGTCCCTTACAAACCAGATTTGTAAGTGCTTGGAGTGTCACAGCTAAGTCTTTCCATTGATTTTGTTTTTTTCATAGAACCAAGCAGTCTTTTACAAACCAAGTTGACATTCACCTGGTCCAAAATGCAAAGGAATTAGACAGCCTGATGAACTTTCAAAAGAGGAGTGACAGTCTGTTGAACCTGCATTGTAACTGAAACAACACATGCATTTGAAAGGTCATCTCCACAGTCTGTCATCTCCCCTTGCCTGTTAGCAGTGTTCTACCATGACCCTGTCTCTGGAGCAATGCTGAAATACTTCCCCCCTGCAACATTTTCAAAAACACACTGAATGACAAACGGGAAGGGAAGTTGAGAAGTCGCTTCATGGCAAGCGTGCCTTTTCATCTCGAGTGTAAGTGTCCACGGAGTCACGAAGTCGGAGGCTTCCGGAATTCCTCCTCTGGAGGATTACAGCTGGTCTGCAGGCCGACGGGCCGAACGCTAAGCAGAAACGCCATTCGAAGGGAGCCAAGTCAGGAGGATTTTTTGAGATAAAAAATTGCAAAAGAAAAAAAAAAAGGTGAAAAAAGAGGAGATTGAATGTTAAGACCGGAAAGATCCTATGGTGTTTACTGAGAGGTTAGGAAGGTTGAAAGGTTTTGAGTGCCATTAGAATTTTTTTATGAGTGAGATTTAACATCTCATCAAAAAGGGCAGTCTCCCCTAGAGCAGTGTCTCCTTCACTACACGGGGCATAGGCGTCTACCTGGAAAAGGTGTTCCTGGCGTAGTGCATGATGCTGTCAAAGTCGTACACCTCTCCCAAGGAATCCACCTCTCCTGGCTCCATCTTCAGGAAGTTATACTCCTGTCCTGTGGGGGACAAAAGAAGACTGTGGCTTGTAGAAGAGACTCCACCCCCTGTAGGACTGGCATGGCACTGCAGGGAATGGTCAACACCCCATTTTGGCATTGGCACCGTAGCATAGTGGTTAAGGAGCAGGACTCACAACCAAAAGGTTGCTGGTTCAATTTCCCACTGGGGCACTGCTGCTGTATATCCTTGTGCAAGGTACCTAACCCACAATTGCCAAAAAGTAAATATCCAGCTGTATAAATGGGTAACATTGTAAAAAAATTATAACTGATGTAAGTTGCTCTGGATCTGCCAAATGCCGGTAATGTAATAAACCCACAGCACTCTCTTTAAAGACTTTCCTGAATCCTGCAATTTAATATTAGAGAAAGTTTTGAAGGCACATTCCTTGCTCTGTTCTGCTGTGCTGCAGTGGAATCAGAGGGAACATGCAGCAGGCTCTGCTCTCCGCAGCGACAGGCTGCACTCAGCCCCGCCTCCCGAGCCTGTGACGGGCAGCCGCGCAGGAAGAGATGCGCGTTACCTGGCTGGATGTTGTCCCTGATGATGCTGACGTGGTCGTCTCGGTCCGGCCGCGTGTGTTCATGCCAGAAGCCGATCACGTGACCCAGCTCGTGCACCACGATGCCGAACTTGTCACAGTTCTTCCCTATAGAGATGGCCTGAGGTCCCCCTCCCCTCCTCCCCACGTACGAACAGCACCTGTAGGGGGCGCCATGGAGAGTTTTTAGGACAAAGGATGTGCAAAGCAGCCATACCCATTTATAAACCAGTCAGGGCATTTAGACGAACGTCATGTAGCCATACACAGACAGTCACACATACAGGCCAGGGCCAGTATTCAAATAAAATGAGCAACAGTGTCATGACCAGGCTAACAACATTCCCAGACCAGTGAGTGTGAGTAGCACCCATCATGCACTACTACAAGTTAAACTGTGCTAACCTGAAACTAGAAGCACAGAAACTAAAGGATACACATTTTCAGAAACAAAGTAAAAGAAGGCGTTTCATTCTCATGGGGATTGATGCAGTGAAAATGGCAGGGTGTGTGTGGGGGGGGGGGTTGTGGTGGCTGGGTGGAGTGGCTACAACGAGAGGCATTTATACATGAAAGGCCCATTGTGGGAACTTGGCCTGTCAGCACGCAGGGCCACGCCCTCTGGCCCAGGCAGGGCCCTAATTTACTACCGAGGAAAGTCCTGAACTCTGCACCAACCACAGAGTGGGTCATTCCCACGGCTACCAGCTGCTGAGGGCCAGGACAGTGTTACCTCTGTGGCAGCTGGTCTTAAATCACTCAGCGGCGGGGAGGTCAGAGAGCAGTTACACCCAGTCACCAGCAAAGCTCCGCTGCTCTCTCCATGTGCGGCTTCTGCGGGGGTGTCACGTGTGTGTCTGTTTTTTGTGTTTTTTGTCTCACATGTGTGAACTTCTGAGAAACCCTCTGAAACTACTCAAAAGAGAAGTACAACTGCAGCACCATTTTAACAGAACACCTCTAAGGCACAGACCTATACAACATTAAAAAGAAAGAAAGAGAAGCATTGAACAGAGTATCCAACAAAAGACTGTGGCTGCACATTTTTTATCCATTGTAGGAGCCAGCTGGACTCTAGGGCTGAGGATGGAGTGAGAAACAGCCCATGCGGAGGAGGTTTTATCGAGACGACCCCACTGCACCCCGAGACTGCAACAGCACCTCAGGGTGTAGTACTGCGTGGGTAAGGCTGCCACAAACAGGTGCACCCAGATGGAGGACAGAGTTCACGGCGAGAGATTTCAGCATGATTCACTGGGGAACACTTTTGTGCAGTTGTCCCAGCAGGAGTTTAGAGATTTTCTTGTGGAGAAACATGCACGCACGTACACACACACACACACACACACACACACACACACAGCTGACTCACCCACACGGCCGGTAAGTGAAGACGATGTAGCTCTCCTCCGTCGTTCTCTCGATGAACGTCACGCAGGTGTGCCTCTCCCAGTGACGCATGGCCTGCCGGAATATCGCCCGCTGACTGCCTGGAGAGGAGGACCAATCAGAGACGAGGAGGGGGGATACGACCAATAAGAACGAAGGGGAGCAGGGCAGTCAAAGCAAACTTATGTTGTCTCACTCACTAACACAATCCATTCCAGGGACAAGGCCGAATACTTGACTATTCCAACATTCGCCCCAGAGGTCACCTGCCTCCGTATCACTAAACTTGAATCATTAACAAAACACGTATTAATGAAAGCAAAATTTAAGGTTAAAATTTAAATTTTTTTTTGCCAACATTCTTTTTATTGTTTTCACAACACAAAAAAAATACAGTTACATGTATTGAACAAACATATCAACCCCACCCCACCTTCCCAGTTGTTCCAATTATTGGTTGGGGGTCCAAATAATTATAGTCCATTAAATAGGAGAAAAGGATAAAAAACAAAGCATTCCTGCAGAATTGAGTATTGCAGATACTTTTTTAAAATTAATTTAATTTAAAAATTAAATGTGTTTTACTCTTTTGAAATCCATTCAACATTCTTTCCGTAATGAACATGCATCCATAAACCTCCGGGTTTCCACAGAAAGACCGGGTGTTTCACACAGCTCAGCTCTTAGGGGACTTCTGTCTGCTGCTGTTTATGCACAGAGTCACCATACAGTCCACACACTTTAACTTTGAAACAGTGTTTCTGCCATGTTGCTTACCACCTTACTTCACAGCTCAGCAATTGAAATTTGTACACAACAGCACTGCATGTCCCTCAAAAAGCTGCTTTTTGCAGTTTTTAAACCTCATTTTTTTCTCTTCCGAGTTGCATATTGTATTTTCTCTGTTTGTGTTCCTGTGTACTAACCAATAGCAGGATGTTTATGCGTTCGCGGCTTCCTGTCTGCACGATACCCCACCCCTACTGCAGGAAAAAGCCCTGTAACTGAAGCAGGCCGGAGCCTGGACCATCTGGGGCAGCAGCCGACGGTTTCGGCTCAAGGGCGGCAGCGTGCCACAGGGGGGCAGTTGGCCTGATGAAGACGTCATCCCAGGTGAGATGCCCCCGCTGTGCCCCGGGGGTAAGTGGGTATTTGCTTCAGTGCACACACAGCTGCATGACTGGAGACCAGGTGAAGTGCAAGCCAAGTCATTCCACATGGGGAGGTCGGCCGAGCAAATTATTAAATGGGTTTAATTTAGTGAACTACCACACATGTTCCCCTCATACCCACGCGTGCACACACACACACACACACACACACACACACATGCACTCCTACAAACAAACACACACACACACACATGAATATCTAATCAAACTGCTCTGCCCTGCTGCACAGAACCACAGAAACAGGACGCCTCGCTTACATCGGAAAAAGGCACTCAACCCCAATCTTTACATCCAGCCCCTCTCTCTGAGCCCACGTCAGCCGTTTCCAGGGAAAGAGCATCACTGACCAGGGGCACGACAGGCTCTTCAGCTGCCCCCACACTGTGCCTTGCTTTTTATCAACCGCACACAAAGTTCCCATTCAATTATTTCCGTCCTTCAGAAGGTGACAGGTGACTCATTAGCTAAAACACAACACAAGGCTGAATACAGAGATTTCAGACGGACCTAAATTATGCTCTGCAGTGGAGGAGAGAGAGCCCTCTTCAGATATAACCAGCCCCGGGGGCAAGTGTGTCCCGGCGTGGACTCACCACTGAAGTTCCCGCTGATGACGTACGGGATCACTCCGTCTGGCCACACCCTCTCCGGCCGGGAGGTTGCCGCCCTCTTCCTGCGACGCGCCCCTTGGCCGTCCGGTGTGGTGGCGTTCGGGCTCGTCTCATTGGCTGAGGCTCCTGTCATTCAGAATAACAGTCCCGGTAGTGACTCACACAGCAGGCGTGACCCGCTGAAGAACAGCATAATGGGAACAGGACATGGTGGTCGATTGCCAGCTCACTGCTGTGCGCAGATCACACACAACATCAGCTGCTCACCTTCACAAACACCTGAAATCTTTACTCATGGGTGATGACTTGGTTACCAGAATGACAGAGCTGGACTGGGAGCTTGAGCAGGACAGCAGGCCCTTTCCAAAATAAGTGCCACTGGACTTTTACTGCCTAAAGTCAGTCTGGATCTCAGTTCACTGCCTAATCCTCATGTATCACAGTGTCCCCACTGTAGTGTACTGAGGAATGCTGGGAGAACGTGGTTCTTCTCGGCTCTGAGGGAACAGACTGCCCCCTATAAACTATCACCACATCTGCCAGCAACGTGGCTTTCCCAGGAGGTCTCTAATCTCATAATTAATCCAGCCCTGCTCCACTTAAATTTTACAATTAACTGAGGACAGAATCAACGTTGTAATTGTATTATGGCCACCTGCTGAAATTTCATCAAACCATCAGAAAGCAGATGCAGGCTGGCAGTTATCTCAGACATACATCTGTCATATTAAAAAGGTGAGAGCAGCCAGGTTGAATGTTCCTGATGTTGATACTGGTTCCCTTCAGATTCCCCCACGAACTAACCTGGGTCTGTGAGGTTCAGGGTCTGGATGGTCCTTTGGGCTGTGTCCACAACACGGTCAACCCTGAACAAGCGCAGGTCCTCCTCATCCAGAGCAATATCTCCCAGAAAGGCAGCTGGGGAAGGCGGACAGAGACACGGTCAGAGAGAGAGACAGACCGAGAGACAGAGACACGATCAGAGAGAGAGACAGACAGAGAGACAGAGACACGGTCAGAGAGAGAGACAGACAGAGAGACAGAGACACGGTCAGAGGGGCACAGAGAGAGACACGGTCAGAGACACGGTCAGAGAGTCACAGTCAGAGAGAGAGGGTGAGAGAGAGATGGTGAGAGAGATGGTCAGAGAGAGACGGTCAGAGAGATACAGAGAGAGACACGGTCAAAGAGACACAGTCAGAGAGACATGGTCAGAGAGACAGAAAAGCAGACAGACAGTCACACAGACACAGAGAAAAGCAGACAGACAGTCACACAGACACAGAGAAAAGCAGAGAGACAATAAGAAAGACTCAGAAAGGCAACTGTTCTGAAATCCATCTAATAACACCGTTTCTGATTTCTCTGGGTTGAGTCTGAACTGTGCCATTTACTGACACTGTCCAAGAGACTAAATGGCCTCTCTCTGTCAGGGTAGGTAAGTCAAAGAAACAGACAGACGGAAGGGGAAAGCCCAACAAACAGACAGAGAGACTGACTAACAGACAGACAGAGAAAGGGAGGGAGAGAGAGAGAGAAATATGACTGAAGAGACACACTGAAGGAGGCTAAGTCTTAAATGACAGACAGCAGGGAGTAGAGAAAAATCAAACATTGATCTGAAGTCTCCTGAGATTACAATGTGACAGCCAGCTGCAGGTGACTGTGGCTTTTCACCAGTCCTCATGGCTCAAAACCAGCTGACAGAGAGAAACCCCAGGGTGTACAGCACAAGCCTAACCTGGACAAACAGACAGGCAGACAGACACACAGACAGGCAGGCAGGAAAGTGCACCCCCTACAGCTGCTTTCTCAGTTGATCTAGCATGAGATGACAGGTACAAATACACAGCACTCTAGCCGAGTCTGTGCCTGGCTTCCCTGTTTCACTCTGTTCTGAATCTCTCAGGGGAAGGAGGCATGTCTCTCCTCTCTCCAGAGGCGAATGCGCTTGCATCCAAACTCACAAACCCGCCAGGTGATCCCACTAACAGAGAGATCCAGGTCTTTTCATCAGTCTGTGGAACTGCGCCCTGGTCTTGATCTTACAGTTGTGAGCAAGCAGAAATCTTTCTGAAAGAACCTAAAACCTTTTTCTTATTTATACTTCTACATTTGCTTCTGCTTTGACAAATTGCAAGGTAACAGGCCAAGTGACAGAAGAACAGCTCAATCAGGGCTTTCTGGGAGCATGCAGCGATGGTACGGTCATGCCTGCACGCAGCGATCGTACGGTCATGCCTGCACGCAGCGATGGTACGGTCATGCCTGCACGCAGCCATGGTACGGTCATGCCTGCACGCAGCGATGGTACGGTCATGCCTGCACGCAGCGATCGTACGGTCATGCCTGCACGCAGCGATGGTACGGTCATGCCTGCACGCAGCGATGGTACGGTCATGCCTGCACGCAGCCATGGTACGGTCATGCCTGGCATTGCGTGATGCATTGCTCCACAGTATGTAAGGAGGCAGACACTGAAACAACTAAAGAAGAACATACTCATTTGCAGGTCCTGTCACGCCTTTTGAGGGGACAGTAGGAGGCAGAAGAAAGGACCTTTTCCAGCGGACCTGACACATGATGACAGATCCCAGCGGGAGCTTTACACTAATTACTTTAGATTTCACACCTACGCTCGTCTCCGCACACATTGTTCCTTATGAAGGCGCAAGCAGGTTACAGCTCATCCTGCTCTGCAGATCCATGAGAAACGCTATGACTCACTGCACACAGCCAGGTCAGCTCTGGCTTCACCAGCCTTTGAGCTCCGCTCAGGGATCCTGTTATGCGTGTGGCCTCCACGTTTGGGCTCCAAACGGGCGCTCCCATCCTCCGGCTCCGTGGCCGTGCCGCTCCTGGAGTGCTGGGGGGTGCGGTTCCCTCCAGCTCACGGGATGAGGAGAAGCAAGGACATGTGGCACCAGGAGCGAAACAGGGCAATGTGGGCAGAGCAAAGCAGGGGGCGGGAACACAGCACAGGATGAAGAATGAAAAGTCTGATCTCTTAGCCATAATTACTGACGTGCTGTACTGCTGCGCATATCAATGAGACGACCACCCCTAACACACATACACACACACACACACACACACACACACGGGCACACACTCACACACACACACACGGGCACACACTCACACACACACACACACACACACACACACGCGCGCACACACGCACACACATGCACACCAACACACACACACACATACACATACACACACACACACACACACACACACACACACACACACACATACACACACACACACACACACACACACACATACACACACACACACACACACACACACACACACACACACACACACACACACACATACACACATACACACATACACACACACACACACACACACACACACACACACACATACACACTCAAACACACACACACACCTGTGCGCGTGCGCGCACACACACACACACACACACACACACACACACACACAGTCTCACACACACGCACACACTCACACTCAAATACACACACACACACACACACACACACACTCACACATACACACTCAAACACACACACACCTGTGCGGGCACACACACACACACACACACACAGTCTCACACACATGCACACACATGCACACATACACACTCAAATACACATGCACACACACACCTGTGCACACACACACACACACACACACACACACACACACACACACACACACACACACACACACACACACTCATACACAGTGTCACACACACTCAAACACACACACACATATACAAAAACCCAAGCATGCACCATACACATTCACACAAAGAAAGCCAAAGTGTCACCTTTGTAACAGCTCTAAGATGTAACTGGACAAATTCACTGTGGAAACGGTGACTCACGGAAGCTGTGATTTTGAAGCTGTGAAGCACGAGAGAGGGGGTGTGACCCGGGGGGGGGGGGGTGAGGAGGGGTGGCTGGCCGCTGCGTCCCACAGTTGCGAGCGCGGAGATGAGACACAGGAGTTCCCCGGCTGCAGGGCAGTCTCACGCTGAAAGCACACAGAGTTTTCAGGCTCAGAGCAGCCCCTCACAGGGCACAGAGTGCCGGGGGGAGGGGGGGCTGCTGGACCCGGGCCAGAAACGTCTGTACGGGACTCGGTAAACACTGAGGGTGCAGCCTGCCTAACAAGCTCAGCACTGGAGTGCTGGCAGGATTAACAGGTCATCAGGTGCAGAACTGCGGGAGGTCAGGGTACACCTCATCAGGCTGCCAGATGGGCCGGGCACAGAGAGGCTGGTCAGAGAGAGAGGTCGGTCAGAGAGAGAGGAGGCCGGTCAGAGAGAGAGAGGCTGGTCAGAGAGAGAGAGGCCGGTCAGGGAGAGAGAGGCCGGTCAGAGAGAGAGAGGCCGGTCACAGAGAGAGAGGCCGGTCACAGAGAGAGAGGCCGGTCAGGGAGAGAGAGGCCGGTCAGGGAGAGAGAGGCCAGATACAGAGAGAGAGAGGCCGGTCACAGAGAGAGAGAGGCCGGTCACAGAGAGAGAGAGCCCGGTCAGAGAGAGGCCGGTCAGAGAGAGGCCGGTCAGAGAGAGGAGAGGAGGCTGGGCAGAGAGAGGAGGCCAGTCACAGAGAGGAGACCGGTCACAGAGAGGAGACCGGTTACAGAGAGAGAGGAGGCTGGGCAGAGAGAGACAGGAGGCTGGGCAGAGAGAGGAAGCCGGTCAGAGAGAGGAGGCCAGTCAGAGAGAGGAGGCCAGTCAGAGAGAGGAGACCGGTGAGGCCAACCTCTCAGAGAGGGGCAGAGCCGCTGAGAGGTGTGGTTACCTGCCAGAAAAGGGTGTGGCCTGCCAGAGGTGAGGGATGGAGGGGGGCTGGGCCAGAGAGCGGGGTTTAAGGGTGAATGTGTGGGGTTCGTGTGAGTGAGTGAGTGAGTGAGTGAGTGAGTGAGTGAGTGGGTTTTTCAGTGGGTGTAGGAGGGTAGGGTTGAATGGTAGGGTAGGGTCACAGTCTTCCTGATTGTCTCAGACAGCTGATGCCTGAAAACACTTTCACTGATCACAGCAGACCAGGGAGCCAAAGAAACGTTACAAAATATCGAGCAAAACACCTACATGTGCTGCTATTGCAGTCCGATAACAAGCAGCACAGCAAGTCTGGGGCTCTATCCATTTAAATCTGAACAACTTCAGCCATGCAGCGTTTCAGACTGCTATCAATATGGAGTCACACACAATTTCTACCATCTTCCACTAAATCGTGGCTGCAGGTGCAATCTCAGCATAACATCAATCCAGAACTGAAGCTTCTCTGAGAACATGAATTGTATATCCAACATTCTCTTGATAAAACCTTCAGAAAACACCTCTGAAATACACGCATATATACTAATACAACACAGCTGAGGAGCATAACAGAGCAAACAGCTGAAAGAAAATGTTATTTTTATATGTATGTATTATTTCCTAAATGCATGGGTATTTCATTTAACAAATTTTCAAACATCAATCAAACTGACATCCCCTTCCAACATTCTGCTCTACTCCCCCACTGTCCCCTAATTTAATCCTCTTAAAATTAAAAACTGTGACTTCTAATGCAATTAAATGGGGTTTTGTCAAATGCTTTTCAACACTGGGGTGAAAGAAGGTAAAAGACAGAGGTATTTTAATTATATATAACAATGTGTTACCTGTAAACTGAAACAGCACTATATACCCCCAGCAAAAACGTTTGGCAGGAATGTGCCTGTCATAATTAAGCAGCACTGATTCCGGCAAATTCTTTCCGCAAACACACACACACACACACACACACACACACACACACACACACACAGACAGACACACACACACAGACAGACACACACACACACACACACACACACACACACACACACACACACACACACACACACGCACAAACACACACACACACACACACACACACACACACACACACACACAGACACACACACACACACACACACACACACAGACACACACACACGCACTGACAGACACACACACACACACACACACACACACACACACACACTGACAGACGTAAATAACTCTGCGCAGTGCAGCCCCTTCCCTGTTACAGTGCGTAATGTATGTCATTACTTTCGCACTTTCATCGGTGAGAACCGCAAGGCAGTGAGGTGCTGAAAGGAGAACAAATTAGACAGTGACCTCATTCACATCGGCAGAGGAGCTGTGCAAATGAGGCTGGGAGCCGGGTTCCGCCGTGGCGATGTGCTGGCGCTTGCGTCTGCTTTGATTGGTTCATACATGAAAAGTCAACACCGGCCCGCGTCTTTGCATCCTTCAAACCTGATCGTCTGAGACCGAAAGCTAGCAACCTCTTGTAAGCACACGCCGATGCAGCTGAGGGTCGAGGATTCGCCGAAAGCGCAGTCGGCGCGGCTCGGCCTCTTCAAAGAATGGGCGGAAGTCGTGCCTCTCGTCTGGGCACTGTCTAAACACACGCGGAGTGCTCGTTTGTGTTGGCACAGCCCATCAAAGCCGTGTTTGCTTACAGCTGCCACAGAACCGCTCCTCTCCCACTTCTGAGCAGAAAAAACACAAACAAAGCAAGGGCCAGGGCTGTTCTGAGATCAGATATCTGCCGAGGAATCCAGGGGACGCGGAACAGCCTGTTATTTTGGTTTCCCCAAAAATGGCGAGACGTCCACGCCGTGTGGGATGAATGCAAAGAGAAGATGCAGCTGCTACCTGGTGTGTAACGCCCCCCCGCATGATGCAACCAGGAGAAAGCCTTGGGCTGGGGGAGGAACTTTGCATCTGGCAAAGCCCTGAATGAACACAGTGGGAATCTGGGGCTCTCCTGGGTGTGCCACTCCCACAGGGCTGATGGGAAAAGCTGGTGGGGCAAAAATCTGCCTTCCTCTGCAGTCAGTCAGTCAGTTCCACAGGATGTCAAGCGCTGGGGCGCTGGGTTGGTTTGGGGGGGGGGGGGGGGGGGGGGGGGGGGGGGGTTAGGAACTGTTGACCTGAGCCTCACACACATAAATCTTCCCCTTCCAAGATGAGGCGCTGGGGATGAGCTCAGAGTACCGCTGAGGTGAGCGGGATGCTCTGATGTTCACCCACTCAGAGGGCGAATCAGTCAAAGTGATGTACGTTCCAGACACCCACAAAAAATAAGGTCACATTCAACCCCCGTTCCGGAACTTACCGCATGCAAACCGCACCGGAGATTTTCAGAACGGAGCTGCCAGCTGCTGGGTCACCACTCAAAAGCTGCTTTTTGCACACAAGGTGACAGGGGGTGTGGCTGGAGTTTTATACTGAGGAAAGCTGAAATTATTTTCTGCCTTCTTTCTGCTCTACAGTTCCGGGCAAGCTAACACTGCTAAACGCACAGACAGCAAGTTAAACTGATTTGATAACTCAGTGCAGAAAAATCCATGCCTTTTGATGTTTGGGCATGAACATTTCAAGATCCACCCATCTAAGTTGGTAAGATTGACTGCTTCTGTCAGAACGATAAACTGTTTTATACAAAAACAAATGACACAACAACAAGAACCTTTTTGGAGCATATCACATGCACCACTACCAGAAATATATTCTGACGCACAGGATGGAAACACATTTCTTTATACTAAATTGAATTTATTTATCCGACTTTCTTGCTTTAAATCCAAGAAATGACTACACAGCATTAAGCATGGATGATAAAAAACACTTAGGTTACAATTTTTACATCTTCACATTTACACAGCTGGATACTTATTAAGGCAATTCTGAGTTAGGTACCGTTCCCAAAGGCACGGCAGCAGGGAATTGAACCCGCAACCCTTCAGTTATGAGCCCTACTCCTTACTACTATGCTACGCTGCCACCCTAGAACAAGGACTTACATCAAAAAGAATCATCTGCTCATGTTTTCCAGATTTCTAAAAACATTTACATTCCTTGAAGTGGGGATGGAAATTAAACTGGCTCAATCAAAACAATGATTTCCTGATGGACACTGAGACCCTCCTGGACCAGGGCAGAGTAGCCCTGCAGACACTGCGGCCCTCCAGGGCCAGGGTAGGGTAGCCCTGCAGGCACTGCGGCCCTCCAGAGCCAGGATAGAGTAGCCCTGCAGGCACTGCGGCCCTCCAGGACCAGGGTAGAGTAGCCCTGCAGGCACTGCGGCCCTCTAGGGCCAGGGTAGAGTAGCCCTGCAGGCACTGCGGCCCTCCAGGGCCAGGGTAGAGTAGCCCTTCTCTAAACCCTTCACTTTAGCCAGACACAAAGCCACACAATCCAGCCCTTTCTGCTGCGTTCAGCTCCTTTCCAGAGCGCAGTCCTCTAGCCGCGGGCTTGGCACGACCAGTAAACAAATGCACCAACAAGCCGAACGCAGACACGTGCTTTACCAGGGTTTCGTGGTCGTCCTGGTGACACGGCAGGTGTCTCAAATTAATCCCCTTGTCTGAGGGCGCCACGGAAATTACCCAAGCAAAGAGATTTATTTTCAGGAACAGGAGTTGCGCGGAGACAGGAAAACCCGACAGAAGAATGAGGGCTGAAGCTATTCCATTCCTTTCCCCTAGTAGACAGCCTGTTCCAGAGCAGCTTACAGCACATAGCTTAATGTTCATGTTGCCCGTTTATACAGCTGGGTATTTACAGAGACAGTTTGGGTTAAATGCCTTGTGAAAGGGTGCAGCAGCAGCCGGGAATTGAACTGGCACCTGGGAATTGAACTGGCAACTGTGGAATTATAATGACCTGAAACTAACCGGCAACTAACAAGCTGTGCTCTTTTGCAACTACACCACACTGGAAGGGGGGGGTGGTCACCTTTTTGGGCAGAAGGCAGGAGTGCCACAGAGACCCCTTTACCCACTCTCACCAGCCAGGTTACATAAACTGAAACATGGACATGGTTTTGTCCTTAGTGAAAAATAAAATTATTTTCACATTAGACACACAACATGTTCACCGCATAACCTCTGAAACGTTGTTGCTACACCTAAGCAACATTCTCACAACATTAATCATTTAGCGGATGCACTTGAGAGCAGTAGCCACAGAGGAGCCCAGTGGTCTCTCAGACAGCCGCCTGCCTTCATCCGACTCACTGGTCGGAAAGAACCAGCAGCAGGGGCAGGAAGAGGGAAACTGGACATGTAAAACACACAGCCCAAACGCTGAACAGGGCTGTTGAACAAGACACTTAATCTAAAAGGATTTAGGAAAAGAAAAGCAAGAAACAAAATATATGTCTATGTACATGATGGCCATTGCTGTGCTCCTCCTAACCCCGCATCTGTAATGGAAAAGGAGAAGAGAGCAAGCTGTCGCAGACTGCATCCGCGCGCAGGCCTCTGCCCTGCCCCAGACACACGGCCCCTTTCAGCATCCGCGTGCAGGCCTCTGCCCTGCCCCAGACCACTACACACGGCCCCTTTCAGCAGACGCGTGTAACCCCCAGACCACTACACACGGCCCCTTTCAGCAGACGCGTGTAACCCCCAGACCACTACACACGGCCCCTTTCAGCAGACGCGTGTAACCCCCATACCACTACACACAGCCCCTTTCAGCAGACACAGGTAACCCCAGACCACTACACACGGCCCCTTTCAGCAGAAGCGTGTAACCCCCATACCACTACACACAGCCCCTTTCAGCAGACACAGGTAACCCCAGACCACTACACACGGCCCCTTTCAGCAGACGCGTGTAACCCCCAGACCACTACACACGGCCCCTTTCAGCAGACGCGTGTAACCCCCAGACCACTACACACGGCCCCTTTCAGCAGACGCGTGTAACCCCCATACCACTACACACGGCCCCTTTCAGCAGACGCGTGTAACCCCCATACCACTACACACGGCCCCTTTCAGCAGAAGCATGTAACCCCCAGACCACTACACACGGCCCCTTTCAGCAGACGCGTGTAACCCCCATACCACTACACACAGCCCCTTTCAGCAGACACAGGTAACCCCAGACCACTACACACGGCCCCTTTCAGCAGACGCGTGTAACCCCCAGACCACTACACACGGCCCCTTTCAGCAGACGCGTGTAACCCCCATACCACTACACACGGCCCCTTTCAGCAGACGCGTGTAACCCCCATACCACTACACACGGCCCCTTTCAGCAGAAGCATGTAACCCCCAGACCACTACACACGGCCCCTTTCAGCAGACGCAGGTAACCCCCAGACCACTACACACGGCCCCTTTCAGCAGACGCGTGTAACCCCCAGACCACTACACACGGCCCCTTTCAGCAGAAGCATGTAACCCCCAGACCACTACACACGGCCCCTTTCAGCAGACGCGTGTAACTCCCAGACCACTACACACGGCCCCTTTCAGCAGACGCGTGTAACCCCCAGACCACTACACACGGCCCCTTTCAGCAGACGCGTGTAACCCCCAGACCACTACACACAGCCCCTTTCAGCAGAAGCGTGTAACCCCCAGACCACTACACACGGCCCCTTTCAGCAGACACAGGTAACCCCAGACCACTACACACAGCCCCTTTCAGCAGACGCGTGTAACCCCCAGACCAATATACACAGCCCCTTTCAGCAGACACAGGTAACCCCAGGCCTCTCCAACACTACATGCGGCTGAGATTGGGGGGGGTGGGGGTGGGGGGGGGGGGGGTTTAGTCTACACCTCCCTCACTGCCCTCTGTTCTCCTGCAGTTCCAGCTGGCTATGTTTGGAAAACACAGCCACTCAACAAAGCTAAAACAGTGCAATTTGGAGCAACGCTGCATGCTGGTTCCACAGAATCACCCCCTGCAGAAGAAAATTACAGATGCTATTCTGAGACGCATTTTTCTTTTCAAGGTGTTTGTAAACTCTTTGATCAGGAGAGGCGAAAAAAATGTGTGGCTGCTTATTTTACAGAATATCTGTGAAGGAAGGGTATGAGAACTGCTACTGAAACCAGAACAAGAAACACTGTTAGCTTACTCAAAATACAATCAGCAAATAAAAGCTGGCCTGAATTTAAAGGATACATTTATGTAAATTTTCATAATTGGGTGTTGTACTAGCGCAGCCAGTGATGCGTATTAAGAAGTGCGAGCTCCACTCACATTTTTAAAAGGCTATTTAAAAATGATGGTGACCCAGAGTAGGCAAGCCCGACAGTTTGGACAGGTCCTGGGGTGTGAGGTCATAGTGCCGCTTTCATTCGCGGGACCCCCGGAGCACAATGCGAGAGGCACCATTGTGTGCGAAACGCCGGGATATAACAGCCAGACAGGCAGCAAAGCACAGGACTGGCAGCGCTGTGCCGGAGCGCCACAAAACCGCAATCTCAACCCATCACCTCGGGCTACTGAGCCAGCCGGGAAAACCAGCTCAAACGCTCAAATTAAAAGGGAATGTCAACTGTCAGGGATACGCTGTCACTGCTGAGTCTCATTGAAGGAGAAGGGTTTTTTTTTTTTTTTTTTTTTTGCAAAGTCCTGCAATTTGCCCGCATTCAGCCTCGACGCTTTTAGCGTTTATAGTGTGTGTATACAAAGGCCTCTCTCTGCAGAAGTGCTGTAATGACCTCGCCACTTTGGCTGACACGCTTTTGGTGAGATTACAAGTGAGCAAAGTGGGATTCTGTACTGCACTCCAGCAGGAAAAAGGGTTTTTTTTCATTAAAGTAATCCTAAGAAAACTAGGTAATCCTAAGACCCTTTTTCAGTATTGTAGAAGAAGGGACGTTAAAAAGGTTCAGTCCGTCAAAAAGGGAAGGGGTTTTGCTTTATAACAGAGATATTGCCGATGCAATGAATAGTTACTTTGTGGAGAGCTTCATCAGGGAGGATGCTGCATGTATGCCAGCAGTTACATCTAATACTTTGGAAATATTAAATACTATTGAAATAAGGGGATTTTAAACACTGGAAAAATTACTAAAAACTGAAATACAAATTAGTCATCAGGCCTGGATCATATGCACCCAAGAATAATTAAAGTATGAGGGAGAAATTTTCAAAAACCATTAATATAAATCTTCACGCAATCACTTTAAAATGATGAAATTTCTAATGATTGGACATTAGGCTTCGTAATACCAATATATAACAAAGGGGATTGCACTGACCCAGAAAACTACACACTGGTTAGGGTAACTTGCATCTCATGTAAGATTTTGCGATCCACCATAAGGGAGCGGCTTGTTATTCCGGAAAAAATGGTCATGAAGGCCAGTCAGCGTGGTTTTCTCACAGGGAGATCTCACGTGCTTAACAAATCTTTAAGAAAACTACTAGAGTGTGTTGACTCAAATCAGGCTTACGATATTAGAGGAGAGGTGGCAGCTCTGCCGTCGGAGGATCGCTGAATCTGCTGTTGCGGGGTTTTTCCGCGAGGTCTAATGAGCGTTTGGCGGTGGAGCTGAATGAACCTCAGTGTTCCTAATGAGAGCAGGGTCCCTGTCTCTGATCCAGGGAGCTGCGCCGTGCACACTGGGGTATAGAGAGACCCCCCCCTCCCGCGCTCTTTCAAACAGCCTGCGACCCCCCCCCCCCCCCCCCTCACCGGCATACAGCGTACAGGACCGGCGTGAACAGAATCTAGCCAACGGGTCACAGCGCAGGAATCTGGAAAATTCTGCATGCTAAACAAATTCCATAATTAAGCACTCACACCAAAAATAAACAGTATGCAGCTTTTAGGGTATGGGACGGGGACGGGGGTGGGGGCAGGGGTGCGGGCGGCGGTGGGGGAGGGGGGCTAGGTGGGGTACAGCGCACTGGAGTGCCAAGAACTCATTGCCATCTGTGAACCCTGTGGACATAAAGGGTTCACAGTAGTACTTCTGTCCATAGGATTACTTGCAGTAGACTAATTAATTAGCTGCACTAGACTGAAAAGGTTTACAGTGTAACTCTGAGCGATAAATACAAACCCAAACTGTTTCCACGTGACCTGCGATCTGGATGGACAGAGTAATTCAGCTGGAGGGCAGTTAAACCAAAGTACAAGTGCAATTCACATGTGGGAGAAAAGCCCTGCTTTTTCTTTTTTTTTGGCAGTTTACAATCTCATCCCGATTGGTTAATTAGGCGTGAGTCATTTAAAGAGCTTTCGAAACCTTTGTGCTTTCCGCTAGCTCTTACAACAAACATATTGTTCCCCCGTAATGCAGCAGATTGGCCTGGCCTTCATAGGCCTTCTAGGGCCCAGACTGTGGAATTCTAATGACCTGAAACTTGCCGGGAAAAAAAACACTTTTTATTGTTTAGCATGTTCAATCAGACGTTTGCTCCAAAAGCTGTCTGTTTGCGCATGGGATAAGCTGGGCTCTGCATATCCACGACCATAACACAGCGCGTTCGTTCTAAATAGACTTAGGGCCGTCTAGACAAGAACTGGATGAAATGTGCGGTACGAAACAAATTTTAACGCAATCATAACGCATGCAAACTGAAGCCACAAGGACAAGGCATCCACAGCGCTCACTCATGAATATTAACCAGAGGTAACCTGGGAAAACAAAGAAAACTTTTCACATTGAGATACATTATTTATAGTTGAGGACGTTTTTTTTGCCCAGAGCTCCTTGCATGACTTACGTCTTACCGAACTCTTTTCGCTTGAGTACCTCTCTCAGCCTACGAGCTCATGGGTACATGCAGTTCTCCAGCTACCACTTCCAGCTAATGAAAAGCATCTCTAGTTTCCCTGCTGTTCATCCCAAGAGGCTGGGAATGCAGCTCGTCTGCCTTCAACAGGGACACACCGGGGTACCAGATGAGGGCAATGCCTCCAAAAATCACCAAATAACATATCAGATATCATCTCATCCCCCAAAAAAGAAGAAATATATAACATCACGCCTGTGAGCAAAATCATGTTCGCACCATCGCTGCGTGTCAGGCGGTGTCTGTGACTCCAGCGCTGCCTTACAGACACATAGAGGCAACCTTTTTGCAAGCTTCTTTTGCTGGCTTTTTGCAGGCTTTTTGCAGGCTTCCAGTTCCAGACAGCACAGCCACAGGCCACGGGTTCCTCCTGCACATGTCTCTGCTGCTGGTTCCTGCATTCCTGCTGGCTGCAGATCCATGCTGACGTCACGCACTGCCTGAGTCCTCACCCCGACCCAGCAGCAGAGGCAGCATCACTGCAGGGAGACTGGGCTTGTCTGTCTGTCTGTTTCTCCCTCCCTCTCTGTCTGTCTGTTTCTCTGTTTCTCCCTCTCTGTCTGTCTGTTTCTCTGTTTCTCCCTCTCTGTCTGTCTGTCTGTCTGTCTGTTTCTCCCTCCCTCTCTGTCTGTCTGTTTCTCCCTCTCTGTCTGTCTGTTTCTCTGTTTCTCCCTCCCTCTCTGTCTGTCTGTTTCTCTGTTTCTCCCTCTCTGTCTGTCTGTCTGTCTCTCTGTTTCTCCCTCTCTGTCTGTCTGTTTCTCTGTTTCTCCCTCTCTGTCTGTCTGTCTGTCTCTCTGTTTCTCCCTCCCTCTCTGTCTGTCTGTTTCTCTGTTTCTCCCTCTCTGTCTGTCTGTCTCTCTGTTTCTCCCTCCCTCTCTGTCTGTCTGTTTCTCTGTTTCTCCCTCTCTGTCTGTCTGTCTCTCTGTTTCTCCCTCCCTCTCTGTCTGTCTGTTTCTCCCTCTCTGTCTGTCTGTTTCTCTGTTTCTCCCTCTCTGTCTGTCTGTTTCTCTGTTTCTCCCTCTCTGTCTGTCTGTCTGTCTCTCTGTTTCTCCCTCCCTCTCTGTCTGTCTGTTTCTCTGTTTCTCCCTCTCTGTCTGTCTGTCTCTCTGTTTCTCCCTCCCTCTCTGTCTGTCTGTTTCTCCCTCTCTGTCTGTCAGTCTGTCTCTTCCTCTTTGTCTGTCTCCATGTTTGCCTGTTTCCCTTTGTCTGTCTGTCTGTTTGTTCCTCTGTCTCTGTCTGTGTGTCTGTCCATCTGTCAGTCAGCTCAATACTGTTTTCACCTGCATGCAAGGCCCCCTGCACTTGCTTTCCTGTTTGGTAAGCGCTGTGCATTGAGTGAGCACACATCAATCCACCGCAGTTTCACAGGCCTGCTTTGCTTTAGGCAGTGCGCATGGAAGCAGACTCGAAACACCTGATGACAGGTATAATTTGCTTAAAATGTGCTGCAGTCGGGGATGTTTCCTGGAAATCCAACATCAGAAAGCAAGCTGCACAGTCTCTAGGCTGATAGTCACTTCCTGAAGCTCAACAGCGCAATGATACAGAGTGGTAAACAGAATTAGGGGCTGTCAGGAGCTTAATTTAACAGACTCCTTGCACTTGGAAAACATGCCTCTCCTCCCTGTGTACCTACTTCAAGCAGCTCACACGCTGAGCTGAGGTAACACTCACCTTTACTGAGCGTGACAGGAAGCTAGGCCACGAATCACACAAGCTCACGCAGAGGGACACTGGATGCAGTCAAACCAGCACAAAGCGACTAACTGCACCACAGCAAAAACACTCTTCTAAGCACGCTTTCTGTGGCTGTGAGTCTAAGAGCGGTGGCCTCTCAAAGGCTGCTACCACACAAAAACCACCTGTTTACGATATCCATACAATATGTTTTAACCCACCACCAAAGTTCGGGGTGATGCCCTCAGAGAGTCTGAACCAAGTACAGGCAGTTTTTTTTTTTATCCCAGGTAGCATGAGTTGACGGGTAGCACAAAATGACATCACGCCGATGACATCACGCCGAGTCCACCTCACACTGCCAGGATGCAGGCCTGCACATCACTGCCCTTGTGGCATTTTGTGACCATGGCAGGCACCTGAAACTCTGTGGATCTTAAGCAGCTGAGCCAGCATGGGAGCCAGACAGGTAAGGATGAAGGGGGGCGTGTTACTTAAACGTTCTCGATCAGCCCGCTGTGACAGGAACACCTCCGCGCCTCACCCTCTGCATCTCACACAGATCCATCCCCTCAGCCGCTTTGCATGTAAACAATGCCTGGGACCTGACAGAGAGGGTACTGATGTTACTGTGGCAACCTGCCACTTCTCAAAGAACTCTAAGCAGCTGAAGTAGAGATTAAAAGCACTGAAGGGGAAGTGTGTGTGTGTGTGGGTGTGTATGTGTGTGTGTGGGTGGGGGGCAAAAGAAGGAGGGAAGTCTGGTCTAATGAGACCATGCTCAACACGGCTTTCAAGCCAAAAAACCCCAAATCTAAAGCACTGAACTCAGAACAGCTAACCAGCTGTCTGACTTTCCACTTGTCACAGAGAAAGAGGGTTTAATGCGCGTATGTGTGTGAGAGAGAGAAAGTGAGCATCTCGGTTTCCTTTCAGCTGCAAATGAGGACAATCCTGGGAGAACATTCAAGCCGTGCCCAGCGGAGGGACAGGGAGAGGAGGCGGACTCCAGCCCCTGATGGCGTCGGAAACTTCAGCCGTGCAAGTGCACATCCGTCATGTGACCACAAAGAGGAGCGCGGACAGCTCACCTCCGTAACATCCCCGGGTCTCACTTAAAACCCCAACAGCCAGGAGAGGGAGCGTGCACTTCTCAAACTTTGCGGTCAGGCAAAAAAATATAATAATAATAATAATAATAAATAATAATAATAAAAACGTTGCTAGGGAACTAGCAACTTCTGTGTACGCAGAAGCGTTAACTCGCAGCTACTTGGAGCATAAGTCACAGTTCAGACAAGGAGATGTGCACATCGGTGTTTCCACTTCTCCAAGGTTACTGTATTATTCTGAGCTGTAGTCTGAAATTCTTTCATGTCACACAACGCCTGTGGATGCGGCGAACATTCATTCAGATGCAAAATGCAATCTGTTAGACTCTCTTCTCCCCGCTCCGCTAGCGAAGCCGCTCAGAACCTTGGCAGGGTAACCAGAAAGTGTTTGCGTCGAGTTACGTTTGTTGACATTTCCACGAACGCCCATGCCATTCTGCGTAACTACGGCGGTAAAGTGTCTACCCAGACACACTGCCAACTGCGATTTAGTTGTTAGTTTTTGCAATTGCTTTTCTTTTCTGTAGGGTACTCATTTTGGCTGTGCTGATTTAATCCTGAATACTGCCTGGAATGTGTCGCTGCCAAACATTGTTACCCGAAACTATGATAACTTGGACAAAGCCGCCATCAGGTCCCGAATGCTGCTTGGCAAAGGTCCGCTTGCTTCACTGAGCGGCGAATAAAAGACCGTAAACTCAGCGACCTTGCCGAGCGCATAAAACTTTCCCGTTTTTTTTTTCTTAACTGTGATCTTTATTGTCTCACCATCAACGATTTCCGATTCAGACATTACATTATCCTATCGCACTAACATATTAAACCATTTCCTTAAGGATCTTGTTTAAAAACAAGAAGAGCAACAATGTCTAAAACTTTTCTGGCTGATTCTGAATGGTGTGTAAAAGGTTTAGCCACGGCCTCGCCTGTTTCTCGGGGTTATGTTGTTGAAACATCAAAGCGGCTTCCTTCAAGGATCCTAAGTATATACAAACGAACAAAGCATCGCGTTCTGATAGTTCCTCTTCACTGTGCACTTGCCGGTCCAGTACTTATCTGCTGCTGTCAAATTCAGACCTCCCTCCCCTCGCTCCCCCCGGACTGCCGAGCTGACAGCTGCTTTTCGGCGTGCGTTTCCTTTCGAGCGCATGACGAAAGGTAGCGTTCTTCAGCCTTACCAGCTTTGCACGGATCCCTGTAGTCGATCGCATCCACTGTGCCGGCGGGCTCCACAGAGAAGCTCGGTTCTGTGGCGTCCAGATCGATCGTCAGCAACCCGCGAAGGCCGGATAGTAGAAACAAACACCTCAATATGAGGTCCATGGCTCCGCAGCACAGGGGCGATTTAAGACACAGGACAACAATACACACAAAGACTGGCGATCTCTGAGGGGAGACAGGAAAACGAGAGTTTTTTTGAGGGGGGGAGAAACGAGATCTGGCCGGAGGGCGGGTTTAAAATCGGAGCTCTGCCCCTCTCAATGTCTTTATCCTGGGGCAGCGATTCGCTGGCGTAGCCTGGCACGAGGCCAGCACTGCATAACCGCGCTCGCAAACTTTACATGGCGGAGATTGGGTCAGGGCATGCACGAACAGCCGACGACAGTTAATTTTCCCAAAACACTGAGATTACACGTCCAGAGATTTAGATGCCCGTGGACTGTGCTTGCAAACATTACTTTGCATTGTTTGCATAACAGAAACTCTTATGGAGAGCGCCTTACATTGCTTACAGTTTTTGCATGGTATCTGTGTATTCAGATGGATTTTTACTATGGCCATTTGGTATAACTACCTTGCCCAAGGGTCCAACAACACCGCCCCCCAGGG
>NC_050587.1:40005000-40045000 GCF_013368585.1 Megalops cyprinoides | reverse complement strand
AGCAGGGTTTGCTTGTCATCCAAACTCTGAACGATGAAGTCGTCACCATGAACAGACAGCATACTGCTACGGTTCCTAACGCTCCATCTGGCATACAAGTACTCGACACTGTAATAAAAATCTCTGGCTGGGGTCAGCGTGGACTTTTGTTCGACTGGAGGAAGGTTTGGTACAAGGCTCAGAGAAGATGGAATTCTCAAGCGTGAATGCGGACACTTGATGTGTCTCATAGAACACTCATTAATAATTTTACATTTTGACCAAACTGCTGCTTTACACTCACCCCCGAAGGGAAAAGGGTGGAATGACTTTGAGTCTTGTGTTCAGCGTCCCACTGAAAAATTCAGCCAGCTACGCTGTTGGCGAGCAACTTGTGTGAGAGACTTTGGCACGTGTGCCTCATGCCTGGACGACTGTCAGCTCTCGTGATCATCAAGGACATTCATTTCAACACTGTGGTTCTAACCAAAACTGACTGTAAACTGGAGCTGAAATACATAAATAAGATCATGCCCTTGAAGGACACCAAATGCATTCTCGGAAAACAGCTGCTGACTGTTTTGCACTGATTAGGCAGGTGGTAATTATACATATTTACAGAAAGTCCTTGGACAATAATGTCTGTTATCAATGGGCACAAACCATTAACATTTTCTCCATGGAGTTCCATAAATATAATACTTCAAAATATCATATTCTGAATGGAATTTTCAGAGATTTGCTCAGTTATATGAGCAAAAAAATATGCTATATTTTTGGATATTATTTTGGATAATTTTGAATGGGATAAACAACAGAATTTCTGGCTTGCAATCTCACTTGTTCCTGCACTTAGGTAGTCAACTAAATGCAACTCTGTGGCTCGCAGGTGGATGCAACAATCCCCTGTCGTTTAGCTGAGCAAATAATTTGCTAGTAACGTTCTCTTTGTCAATGACGTTATTAACCACGTTCTCAGATCCCCGATGTCATCGCAGTGGTAAAAGGGCAAGTCTGACCGCTTCCAGTAAAATATACTAACAGGACAATTTTGTGTCAGGGAGCACGCTTATGTTTTATATGTTTGCATGGCATTTCTAAAAAAGGAGAGAGTTTTGAAAGCTTTCGGAGGTAATTACATTCGGAAATAAAATTGCACTCTGCAATTTTCATAGGATCTCATGTGATTCCCACCCACGTGATTCGTGAGTTCGCATTCTGATGCGAATTTTTTTTTGAGACACGTGGAAGGTGCAAGGAAAGCAAACGGAAAAACCCCAATGCCTCTGCTGGTTCATAAAAGAGATGGCCATTGAGCTGAATGAAGGCAGCCCAGGGCGATGTCCTCCAAACTCGCACTCGATTGCGTTAGAGACGGTGAGACGCGCGTCACTGCCCTTCCCCGCAGCGTGAAGAGGAGAGGCTGCCGGGCAACGACGGAGCCCGCATCACTCACGCTCCTCAGCGCCATCCCGACTGCGGCGCACTCCGCGCTTCTGTCCGCCTCGACTGCGCCTCCAAAACACGCAAAATGCTGGCATGACAGGCAAAACGACGCCCCCGCCCCCAGTATTTCACGCAGCGTCGATATTCGACTTTTGTTAAATTTCCGATTTTCTTATTTGACTCAAACTCACAGAACTGAACTTGCTGCCCACCACACATCTGGGAGTATAGATATTAATCTATATAACAGATATGATATGTATTATAAATATTAATCTGTAGTAACAGGCCACATAGGAGTAGTCTGATCGATAAGTCTTCCACGTGTGTCTTAGTGCGCGTTTCCTGCATGGAAAGGACGGTGCGCTGCGCGCTTCTCGCGTGCGCAAGCGTCACCTCGCGGGGTGTTTCGGAGGAAACTTTCAGAGGAGGCGAGCGGTCAGATAAAATTCATTATAACACACACCTCACACCTTTATTTGATACCAGTCACGAACCTTCTTTGGATTATTTTGAAAAATTAGCAAATCTTCCAGTTTCAGTAAGGCGCACTCATTTTTACCGCCTTACTTATTAAGAGTGAAAAAAGACAATCTCTGATCTCTTCGTTATGATCAATCTTATTATGTCTTTGTTATAATCCAAAAACAGTTGTACGTGACGAGCGTAAAAATGTGTTATCGCGATACGTACAATTAAGCAAACGGCAAACAGCTAAAGCTGGACTAGAAACATGTAGACGTCAATCAAGAAAGAATAATAAAAGATCAGTTTTCAGAAATTCAAGCTACATTCATTGAATCAGGACCGCATTTCAAAAGATAATGGATCTTGAGGGCATTGCACAAAACATTGTTGACATGATGGTGACCGGTTGCCAGGGAAACCTTGATTTGCCCCTATTAAGGTTGAACAATGCACTAAAACTCCCCGCTCTCTCCTTTCCCTGTGGCTCTGCTTAGTTTCTTTGAATTTTATGCATTTTGTTTGTCTGCAGCCCGAAGCTTTGTGCTTCCTTTTGTGGGGGCGCTTTTATACGCTCCGTCGCTCGCGCGCAGACACTGTCCTGAGCCGTTCAGAGGAACGTAAGATGTGCGTGCGACCATCGTCAACAATTAATACAACATTCTGACCAACAGATGATGTTATTTAAACATTTTCAAACTGAAAAACACAACCTTTAAAAGGGTTAACATGACACAAATACTGAAAACATCTTGCACTTAAATTTTAATACACAATAGCCTTTAAAATAAACCTTATTCAGTGATGACATCCACCACTCGTTTCCAGGCTGTGCTGTGTTTAGATGGAAGCCGCCCCCCATGTCTCAGCCCGCCCCTCCCTCTCGTCTCTGTGGCTGCGATTCTCGATGCACGGGGGGGGGGGGGGGGGGGGGGGGGGGGGGGGGGGCTCTCAGACACAGCCACAGGCTGGCTGCTTTAATGCAAACCACATGCCTGGCAAACACACCCAGCACAATGTGAGCTTCTGCACTGCTGCTGGGTTCCACCGGGTTCCTCCGGGTTCCGTCAGGTTCCACCGGTGCCGCGCAGCGCTCCAATCTGCTGCAGGCGCAGAAATAAGAAGCAGGGTGTTTTTTCATAAGGCCAGTGGTGGCTGGGGGGGTTTGGGGGGGGCGGGGGGCTCCCAGACTCCATGGCAGGTGCAGGTAGCAGCAGAGCAGACTGGTGTGTTTTTTTTTCGGAGAGAGTGCACACGCTGCGACGAGCCGACTCTCAGGCCCAGCAGGCTGTTGGGGGGGGGGGGGCCTCACCAGGACCCCAAGAGACCCTGCAGCGTGGGGGAGCTGTCTGAGTGACGGGATTAGGGTGGCACTGAGCGGGGGGGTGGAATATCTGACATCCTGGCCCACTTGTTTTTAAAAAGATTAAACGGCTAACCACCTCAGCAGCCTTTCACCAAAACCTGCTCGTTTTCTGTGTTACGGAACTCAAAACGGGGATGACCAGGTCAGAGCGGAAATGACAGAGGGCTGGGGGGGTCCCCAAAACCAAAAGGCTGTTAAAATGCTGTTAACCCCCTCACCCCCACTCCCAGGGAAAAAAACCCAAATAAATAAATAAAGCCTTCTCCAAAATGCCCCCATGACTCCTCATCACTCCTCTGGTGATATAATGTAACGTTTCTGCGCGTTCTCCCACCGCCTCCAGAGGGCTCACTCCTCCCAGGCGCCGGTGACGCGGTTGGGGGCCGCGGTCCGGTTGACACCCTCCAGCAGGATCCCCTGGATGCCTTCGGGCGTGGCCTGGGGGAGGCCCGTGCAGCGCTGACCCTGGCGGGTGGCGTCGGCAGGCGGGGCCGGGTTCTTGTTGGACACCTTGTTGGTGGGCAGGATGCAGCGGCCGTGCTGGACCGCCATGTCGGGGGCGCACCCCCCGCAGAACATGGTGGCCTGGAAGCCGCGGCGGAAGTTCTCGTTGAAGAAGCCGTAGATGATGGGGTTAATGCCGCTGTTGGAGAAGGCCAGCCAGTGTGCCACGGGAAACAGGTAGCTGCTCAGGAAGTCGATCTGCTGCCGGTCCAGGTCCCGGTAGTCGGCCAGCAGCATCAGCGTCCACAGCGGCAGCCAGGACACCATGAAGAGCACCGCCACCATGATCAGCATCTTGATGACCTTGACCTTCCTGCGGGAGTGGGCGCGGCCGCTCTCCGCCATGCCAACCTGCCGCAGGTTGGCGGACAGCTTGGCGGCGATGCAGCCGTACATGAGGCTGATGACGGCCAGCGGCGCCAGGTACACCTGCACGAAGATGAAGGTGGTGTAGATCCTGCGCAGCTCCGGGCGGGGCCAGTCCTCGTAGCACACGAACAGCGGGTACGTCTGGTTGGCCTCCACCATGTAGGTGTCGTGCAGGTGCATGACGGTCAGCGTGGCGGCCGAGGGGCAGATGATGGCGAAGGCCAGCATCCAGATGAACATGATGGCCAGCAGGGCAGTGACAGGCTTCATCCTGTGCCTGAAAGGGTATACTATGCCCAGGAACCTGAGGGAAGTGGGAGGGGCAAAGTGAGGGGCAGGGGGGGAGGCAGAGGGAGGGGCAGGGTGAGTGAGAAAGCCATTGATTACTTTCTGTCTGCTATCTTTTCTCTTGTAGTGTATTCTCTTAATTATCAGCTCTGACACAGAGAGGGAGAAAGAGAGAGAGAGAGAGAGAATTTCTGTTAACAGAGATTAATGTTTTATTGGCAAAACAAATATATATTTGTAATGTAAATGATGCTTGTTGAATTCATAGAGTGAAGAGAAAGGGAGAGAGAGATGGAAAGGGATGGGGGTGGAAAGAGAGGAACAGGGGGTGAGAGAGAGAGAGGTTAGCTTCCATAGCCCCTCTTGCTAACCTCTCTCCCAGTTACCTGTTGATTTTGAACACTGAATGAACACACACACCTTTAAGGCATACACAGCACCTGCAAATGCTCTTAAACTAACAGTATGTCACTGTACAAAGTCTAATGATTGATCCAACCAGCTGTAGCACTGCAGGGGTCGGCAGGAGCAATCCTGAGATCACACATTCCCATCAAAACATGTGCATATTCATTACCATCATCAGGCTTTTCCTCAGCTCATTTCTAGATAACCGTGAACACAGGCACACAGGTTCACAACACTGACATGATGCAGTGGGGGGGTGGGGGGGTGGGAGGAACTATCATTTCAGTAACCATTGAATATTCAAGGAAATAATCTCTACAGTGCACCAGGGAAGAAAATGATATCGATGATCATCATCTGCTTTTTTCATCTACATTTCTGAACACAATCAATTTTAAAAGGGGGTGAGAAAGTAAACAGGAACCAGAGCTAATCAGCAGTCAGATCACAGACCCTCGAGCCTTGGATTCAAGCTGGACCTCCAGCAGAACATGTAGTTATTCTCTCCTTTTGAAGTAAACACAGACAGACAGACAGACAGAGACAGACAGACAGGGTGAAGAATACAAAGCAAAATCCACAGGCCAAGAGAAATGAGTGATTTATACAAACCAATTCAGTTACAGCTTTCACATCATATAAAACCCATCAATTCCCCTAAGGCCGGAGCAAAAAATTTTCATTTTAAAGATGTCAATCAATTCTGTGTTCACAGCTTGATATTTGAAAGTAGGACATCAGCGCAGAGGCAAACAGCTGAGGGTGTTACTGTACCTACCGGCCTGCGTGCGGCTGATGCCATTGGTCCAAACCAACAATACAGTTTTTCCAAAGGCAGAAACAGAGAAGCATTTGTTGTGTGGTGCAGAACCAGATGGACACAGGTTCAGCTCCTGACATTGTTGGAGCTGTGAGCCAGATGCTCGATTGCACGGCATTAATCTTCCCGAAATATGCTGATAATAAACATACCAAAGGCTACAGGAGCTCAAGGTTGGATATTGGCAGTAACACAGCCCCCATCCCGACAGGTATAGCTTCCGACCTAAAGCCCAATCATGATGAAGTGCAGGGATTCATTCCTGTATGAAAGAACACTAAAGTCTTCTCATTGCGGCATGGTGCACTATCTCAATGGGCTTTTGTGAAGTGGCCAGTGAGAGCAGCATGGCAGCCTGGTGCTCTTCAAAGAAGCAGGGAAGGATTAAAGCTGACCCTGTATGCTGGTACAGCCAGGAGTGCCACCCTGTCCAGCTGTTTTACGTCACACTCTGGCTGTATGTACTGACCGCACATCCACTCAGGGTTCGACAGCTGTCACATCACCCGTCCCGAGTTTGAGATTGTTTTTTTCTTCCTTTTTAAATGTCTCAGTACAGCGTCTGGGAGAATGATCACAGCTGTGCCTCTCCCTCTCGGGTTTCCAAGCCTTTTCTCCATGGAGGCAGATTGTTGCTGAGGAAGGGAGAGCAACATTAGAGCAGCGGGGAGTCGTCTGGGCCTCTGTGCTGGCCAGCACATTATCTCTGTACATCTGCAATGCTGGTGGCAGATTCTGCAGGCTCTGTGGATATCTGTACTCTCTGCCCTCATCACTTTCCACAAATGCAGCTGCATTAAGCTCCCAGCTCATGGCTTATTAACACCATCATCTTCTGTTATATTTTTTTTCCCCAGGTTCCCATGCCAGTCTGTGAACACTTGTTGGGGTGATGGGGGTGTGAGGGAGCACACAGGGCAGGGGGGCTGGTGCACTGTAGAGTAATGACAGTGCCATCCCCCCCCCCCCCCCCCCCCCCCCCCCGCGCAGTGCCAGGCCCTGGGGTTGTCAACATCATCATCTTCACCATCTTCATCATTGCTGGAAACAGCCAATCCAAACAGGATTGAGATGTGGCTGAGACGGTCCGCTCACGACGGCTGTGACCGTCGCAGCTTGTGTCTGTGCGGAAATTGCAAAGCAGCTGCGATGAACCGCGCCTAATGTTTCTGTCTAATGTCTGCTCTGCGGTGCACACGACCTCAGCCTCTCCATCTCCTCTCTCGTGTCGTACCCATTTCATCTTTGGCGGCTCTTTCATCGCTGCATGCAACACCTTCCAGCGTCCTCTCCGCTACTCTCCCCAGGCCCCTTACTCTGCACTCGAGGGGCTTTTACCGAATGCAGGAAGTACTGATGCATTAGTTAAAACTGGAGGGGCACACCATCTGTGAGCTCGCCTCTGGGGAAGAGGGAGGGCGTTTTGGTTTCTGTTTACCAAACAACCCGTCGGTTAAAGTGTCATCCTGTCGATCTCCCTGACCAACTGCAAGCTGATATGTTTGCACATAGATAATGCTGCATCTGAATCTTTGTCTAGAAGAACAGAATTCTGCAGGACTCTTTGTGTAAGCGAAGAGATATCTGCACAACTCTGTCCAAAAGAGCAGAAAGTGCAGTGTGCAAAGGCATCTGCTTTCTCCTTCAAACAGCCATGCCAGTTATCAAACAGAGAGGGAGGGGTTAGGATGTGGAATGCTCAATCATGTATTTAACTTCCTGACATGAAAGTAAACAGGTAAATAATTAAAGCATTACTTTAATGGGATTTATCCTTTATGTAATTGATAAGTAAAGTGTTGGCAATGTGAAGCAATGCCAAAAACGCAGAGACAATGGCAAAGACTTGAAAAATGACCAATCAGCTTGCTTCCTGTTCCGTTGCAATCTTGTCAACAAAAATCCCAGCAACATCAGTGTGGAACCAGCCAAAGGGACAGCCATGTTTTAGTGGTGACTCTTCAGCAACAGATTGCTGTCACGTCTCTGACAGCATGATGGATAAGACTGTGTAGCAGGAACATGCCTCTAGGGACAAAATGAACATGAAAAAGGGGTGTGCACCTCTTCTCAGTAATAAAAGATTGCCATCACCCAAACTCTCTCCAGGTGAACGGACAGGAGATGAAGAAGCAGTGCCACGCCTTACCTGTCCACTGCTATGGCAACCAGTGTGAAGACAGAGGCGGAGACCGACATGCCCTGGATCAGGTTGCTCATGGTGCAGGTAAACTGGCTGAATGGCCAACCTGCAAGAGAGAGAGACTCAACTCCAGCGCTGTGATTTCACCAAAAACACCGACTTCTCTCACACGGCAGCTGATGAGCTGCCAGCAGGGAGGTAGAGAACACACGGTACCTTCGTTTGATCAATCGTCCTAAACCCCCTCCACGGAGTTATTTTATATAACGATCGGCCATTAGCAGCTCTGGGTCTAACACAGAGGCTCTGCTTTTGTGTCATTAATACAAAAACATTTCAGTTCCAATGAGAAAATAATAAACCCAATTGGCTTTAGAGTTAAAAACACAGCTATAAATGTCTCTTTGTCACAAAGATAATGCTGCTAAATGAGACAATTATGTGAAACATGAAAAAAAGGTTCAGGACAATTAGCTTGTTAGGTTTTAAGCCTTTCCTATGTGCAGCTCTCTTGCCAACAGTGCTAAATCATAATTAAGAGAACATAAATTCTCCTCCCCGGGGGAAATGAACAGGAACTGTAAAAACGTTTTGTTAAAATTGGAGGACACAAGACCCTAAACTTTACTCTCTGCCATGTTTTTTTTATTTGTGCCTTAATTTGTGAATCTTCTGAAACAATTTGCCGAACAGAGCAACTGAAGACCTTGATCATGGACAGCTCCTATCCAACATGTTTAATAGATCACAGACAATTCAAAGAAATGATCCATCCTTCCCATGATGCTTCAGTAGCTGTTGTGTCTGGTTTCTGGGAGCCGTTTGCATAACAAAACCCAAATGATGCTTGGACTGTATCATTTCTATTAGCCAGTTAACTGGTTTGACTGGTGGCCATCTGCACTCACACAGAGCCAGGCAGCAGGACTTAGGCCTGACAGCTACACTGGCCTGGAACTTCAAGGACCAAGACCCCGGGTTAGAAAAGGCAAGACGCGATGAATAGACAAAACGACAGTTAGGAATTCTTCTGCCTCATTCAAACTCTTCTGTCCAGGAGTCTAAACCAATCCCAGTCTCCTTTTTGTTTGATTGTTCGCTTACAGCTAGCTTGTACCTTGTCTGGCCCACCATTGAAACCTGGTCATGCAGCACTTCTAATGTTGCTGACTCCTTATGGTTTTTTGCTGGTGTTGTACCCTGCCTCACTTGTAAGTGGCTTTGGATAAAAGCATCTGCCAAATGAACAAATGTAAATGTAAATGTAGATGGGTTCTAGTGACAGGTGGGGGTGTGGTTTGTACCTGTGATGAGGCTGTCGATCAGGGTGGTGGGCACGCAGAAGACCCCCACCAGCAGGTCGCTGATGGCCAGGTTGAGGATGAAGAGGTTGGTGACGGAGCGCATGTTGCGGTTGCGGAGGACGACCAGACAGACCAGGCCATTCCCCCCCACACACAGCAGCAGCACCAGCAGGTAGGACAGGATGTAGCCGGCCGCCATTCCCGGAGAGTGCAGGTAGTATGGCAGGAAGGTGCTGTTGGCCACCGCGGCACGGTCGCTGTCGTTCAGAGCGGACTCGTTCCCCATCCCGCCACCTCAGCGTTGGTCACGTGACAGCTGAGCTGGAGTTTGCCCCAACGCCAAATTTGAATTGCAGGTTTTTCAGTCGCTACAAAATGAATGTTTAAAAGACTATTATAAGTCGTGAACAGTTCCTGGCAGACTAAGGACAGCAGAAAATGCACAGAGCAGCAAAATGAGACTGAAACAAAAGGCGAAAAAAAGCTACGTGGACATTAATTATAGAATGGAAAGTACAACATAAATTAAGAAAATAGCAGAGATTGTCTTTTATGCAGCAGCTGTAACACGCGTTGGCGGCCGGTTGCTGCAGCGGAATACGGCACCGCGCAGCGCAGGCGGCCGGTTGCTGCAGCGGAATACGGCACCGCGCAGCGCAGGCGGCCGGTTGCTGCAGCGGAATACGGCACCGCGCAGCGCAGGCGGCCGGTTGCTGCAGCGGAATACGGCACCGCGCAGCGCAGGCGGCGGCTCCCACTTGTGGCTCACACGCGGGACTCTCGCGACCAGCCGTCTGATAAGTGCGCGAGCGCTGCGTCCGACCCGCGCAATTTCCGCGTAATTCTGAAACGGGGGAGCATTCAAACAACGTCGCTGCGAGCAGCAGATAAACATGACAGTATTACCATTTTAACGAGGTTTTTCTGCACACGTGTGAACACCGTGACCCCTTCCCGGTTCTATAAATGAAAACATACAGCAGCAGTGAGATTCTTAAGGCGAGTAATTCCGTCAAATTACTCTGGGAATGCACTTCAGGCAAGGATAACAAGAAGATGGCTTGAGTTCGCTTGAACAGTCTGTGACAAAGTTTAAAAACAAAACAAAGTGTTGGAGGATGAAATAATAAACACATAAAGCTCATGCTTAAATCACGGCGGCGATGCGCACGTTTTTAATGAAAGCGGACAGCATTAGACACCCATCGGAGGGAAAACAGCTGCACTAAAACGGACACACATTACATAGCAACATTAACTCATCCTATCTTTGCAGATATGCGTACATGATCTGTTTGGAAGCAATGCAGGTAAGATACAATTTCTGAATGACGGGAGCCCCGCTATATCTAATGACAAACATTATTTTAAATGTCAATATCTTGCGCAAACGTGTGCGCGTGAGAAGTGGACGACGCGTGTTTAAGACTACTTGGGAGTTAATTTTGGTAATCTGCAAGTTTCATTCGCTAATACCCAAACAGCTAGACTCAAGTGCTGAATTTGACATTACACACCCTGAGAAAATATGCCGAAATTGGCTGCATGATGTTACCACGGAAGAAATACGCACAATAATAACGGAAATAAAACACACGACTGAGGAACATACGAAGAATGTTCGCACAAAAAAATAACATGTTACCAGTGAATTCAGGTCTCTTTACGAGATGGTCCCGTAGTCCGGTGCATTTGCTCCTCTGACAGGTGCTCCGCTCTCGCTCCCGTCTCCTCTGTCTTCCGCTGGTGTTTTCATTTGAGCGGCAAACACAATTCCACAGTTCTTAAGTGGACTACATCGGGTGTTTCAGAATGCACAGAACATCGACGTGCATGCTATAAATAAACTCGGGACGTCTGCCAACAGACGGACCCTGCCACTAATCTCCACACAATAGTAAATTAAAACATAACGCAACCGGGTCAGGGTACATGTTCTTCTTAATCCCTGTTTGTGGCAGGTGTAAAGGTGGTTATTTGCAGTCTACAGCTGGCATGTCCACAGTGTGAAGGATCTCGACAGTACGAGCTGGCACAGCCTAATTGATCCACTGTCGCTGTTGCAGTGCTTTCTCCCGTCTTTATGGAACCCTGTGGTGGAATTGCCAAGTGTGTATCAGGCCGGTCACGCGCCAGCATCACCGCAACAACTTCTGCCCTCGCGCAGGAGCGAGACGCGCGCAGCCCTCCGACGCACTAAGACGCAGCCGAAGGCTATTTTTCGCACCACAAGTCACGCAGCGCCCAACAACCGACCGGGCGCTCATTGGAAAATAAGCGCTACTCCACTGACGTCACCAGACTAATTCACAGGATCCTAATGAATTGCAGGGTACCTGTGAGCAGGAAGAGCGGCTCACCCTGGACGACCTATGCGTCCCTATCCCTGGCTCAACAGAGTCAATTCGTTACCGTCGCCGTGGTCATTGTCGATAAATGACATGGCTGGTTTGGAACCTGGGCCTATGTTCAAACTGAACGCCATGCCGGCTGAGTCACTAAGGGCCCCAAATTACTATAACGTTAAATGATTCAATAATCACATCTGTTGTTGAGCAAATCGTAAGGAATTACGTGGCTGTCATGTTGTTGCTCGCGCTTCATATCTCTCATATCTCCCGTATTTCCACCCACATATTACTGAATGATTATTCATTATTCAGCGAATTACTGAGTGATCTGAACCCGGGTCTGTTTGTTGGCCATGTACCGTATGTGTTACTCCACTAGAGAAACAATACTGCCACGCGGGACAGAGTAGGTGAATATTCCCCAATCAAAATAAAAGCTGTTATTTTATAATTGGTTTCACTGTCTGAAACTTGCTCATAAACATAACCCATTCCGGCGAAATTCCGGAGGTACAATTCCATCATGACGCAGTAAGAAACGAGCACAATCCGTGTTCTTTCCTGTAAGTAAAGAGTTGCCGTTTCTACAGTTGTTACGTTCATTAATATTCACAATTAAAACGCATAATTAAAAACACAATTTGCAGTTCAAGTGCTACTTAATTTAATAGCTCAGAAGTGCCACGGGGGATGTTAAGTTGTGAGTTTGACAGAACTTGCCCCGAAAACCGAGGCGTCTCGTAGCCAGCAGACATGGCAAAGTAATACAACAGCGACAACTCGCAGCCCCGACGTTCTCAGCGCCCACAAAATGTATTCTTGATTAAACCACACTGAAAACCCGCCGGCCTCGGAGCTGCCCAAATCGTTCACATCAAATTGCACACAGATAATGGATCTCGTGGTCTTTAAGGTGACATCAAAAGGATAAAATGTATGTACATACGTATAAATGGGAAAAAATAATTACGGGCATGAAAAGAATATGAAATAAGCACCCCGTGAATGCCGTGTTAGATAATACCTTTTTATATTCACCTTATGAATAATTTGGAATAATGGCAGGAAACGGGATCTCCTCGCGCTTGTGTTTAATCTATTTTTTTGGAAAAAAAAATCCACACTTTCCACAACCCTAGGGGAAAAGACTGCCCGCCGCACCGTACACTGGGCTTTATCAAAGAATGAAATGTAATGGGTATCTGCTGCTCAGCCAAAATACATTATTTGCAGTTGTCTTAACCAGGGCTAACAGTTTTTTCTTTTTTTTTTTTTTTGCTGAATCTGTTAGGAAAGCTCTTATTGATCCAGAAGCCACCCTTTGGGTCAATGAAGACAGGTAAATGAAACTAAGCCTGTTATTGTGGTGGACAGACTGATTAACCTGTGGGCTGATTAAAGCTGTTTGTTTTAACCACAGCGTTTTGCTTTGGAAGGTTCAATAGCGCCTTACAGTGCAAGCCTTACAGTGATTGAAATACACCAGTGCAACCTGCTGCATGAAGTGGCAAGGCCTTGAAATTAGAAACAACAAGCACAATAAAACCAGCTCATAAGCAGCTAGCAACATGGCAGAGGCACAAATATGTCAAACCAGCTGTGTCTGGTAGATTGATCGCAGGAGAGCCAGTGACAGGCTTTTTCATACAACTTCGACAGTAGGAATGCTCTTTTGAGAAGTATCTGACTGCTAACCTAAAACCATACATTTACATTGTATTATGGGTTTTTCCTTCTAAATGCTACCCAAGATAAACTGCACCTGCACACTGCTAATTGATGGAACTCCCCATTAGGCAAAATAGAGTCGAAACATTTTTCAACAGGCAATATTCACAATTCCACAATTTCGTTGCATCCCCACCGTGCAATGACAATAAAGTCTATTCTGATATGGCCTGATGTGTTACAAATTGATTGTATTTGCCAATGAAATTGATTTTGTTTCTTAACATAGACATAGACTCAAAATGACTTCATTAGATAGGATTAGAACAAAGAAACACAGTTGGTTGAAATTACTTAAAGCAAAAGAGTGTATCATATGGTTAAAGCAGTAACATGCTTTGCAGGAAATTGTATTATAGCAGTACACCTTGCCTTTTCATCTTTCCTCTGACACTCAATCGCTTTTAGCTGTTAACAAATCGGTTTTAGTCTGGCCCTTTTCCAAAGCAACTGTAGCCACTACAAACAGCCGCTGACTAATTTAATTTCTTGTGCAGTGACTAGGGGCTGTGTGATGCTAATATGAATAGCAAAGAAGGAAAGAGACATCCCCAGTGGCAAGCTGTATTTCTTTGTGTGAAACACTTGTGCCACCTGTGCACAGGTAAAACTTCACCAGGTAAAGTTACTTACCCTTTTTATTTAGTCTTCCCAAGTTCTGCTCCAGTAGGGTCACTGTGTTTGCAGGTTCACTTCCTGTTGGTACTCCATCTTATACATTATATTAATTTTAAATTCATTTCATCATCATTATTATTGCTTTTTTAATCAGCACTTGTGTATCAGTCTTATCTGACGACGGCAGCCTCTGCTGCGGTGGACGGCTGAAGGGAGGATGGAATGGCTGTATTTGTTGCACTGTAACTCACACTGTGTGCTGCAGAAAGGTGGGCACCGATTGGAGGATGGGTGCTGCTCCAATGACATCATCTGGGCAGCTAGAAGGCCCCTGATGGCCTGCAGGGTGCCTGAAAGTGGCGAGGGGAGGGAACACTGGCCGACCGGTCTACCCTACTTCTATCACTGGCATGAAAAAGCCAACTGTGTCCACAGCTGTAAGCTTATGGTTATTTTAGGTTGGTGACATGGGGACTGAATCCAATTATAAGCTTCAACCTACATTCAATATGAACAGCCCATATATATATATATATATATATATATATATATGCATATATAAATAATGTAAAGTAGTTCAGAGGATATGTAGACATAAACTCAGGTTTTCCTTGTAACATCCCATTACCAAGTTTATTTGCTAAATGGATTAACACAATCCCAGAATTCCCTGGATGCAGGTAGGAGCACAAACGAGGGACAGCCAACCAATCAAAGTGCAGACAGGAAGAAAACAGCGGTGCACCGTGAAGCACTCAGCAAATCTTACAATTAATACGAGTACATATAAAATACATCTTTCATGCTGGTGCAGAGGCTACACAGCAAGGATTTAAAATGTAGCAAAGCCTTAAGGCTTGACACATCACATTACATTACCGTGATTCAGCACTCTCATCCATAGTATCTTAAAGAGGTTACCTTTTTAATATGTTATCCATTCATACAGCTGGGTATTTACTGAGGCAATTCTGGGTTCAGCAGAGCCCCAGCTGGGAACTGAACCAGCAACCTCACAATGACAAGTCCTGCCCCTTTCCACTGTGCTGCACTGCTGCCCAAAGTAAGATTGTCCCCTGAACACTGAAGGTTTTCCCAAATCTGGATGACTTGGCAGCTAGTTTAAGCGTGTTCTGCAGCGTGAGTGTGCAGATTTGCGCTCACTTCGAAGGTTCGTCGCACGTCTGAAATGAAACCTTAAAAATGTTCGCAGTTCAGTGTCCGTACACAGGTTTGCTCGCAAATAAACACCAATAACAGACACAACTACCACCACAGTTGTAATGACAGATCTGAAGGTCTGTGCATATGGTGAACAAGGTGAGGTGTCACTGTGGACATAATGAAAATGCAATGCTATATAGAATTTTATAAATCCCATTGGCAAATTGTTCTTTTCCTGGAATTAGCAAAAACACGCACGCAAGACGGGCCTTTGTTTTCAATGAGTATTTCAATGTTCTGTCCTCGGAAAAAGTAGCCCCATAGTCTTTTAGGTGCATTTATTTATTACCGAATAAAATGTTACGAAACTCAATCTATGAAATCATTCACCAGAGCATCTACCCAGAGTAAATTGCCTCCTAAAATTAGCCTGCTTTTGCATTACACTATCTGCAGTTACGTTATTTTAAAAGCTGTTGCCAGCCTTTCAGACGGTCACCAGATTGCCCCGAGACGTCGCCAGTGGCGGAACTTGAGGTCATTCACATGGAAATGTGTCTCATATTCCGCACGTTTCCTTCATTTTGAGCTCTCTGGTATACGTACCACACAAATGCACGTTAATTTTTACTTATGGATTCTAAATACATAAATAGATAAAAATAAAATAAACGCCTGTATTCGGTTAACATCCGTCATTTACTTTGAACGAAACACACATACAAATCTTAAATTTTCAATACAGACAGATTGCTTTTCAATAATTTCCGTGGTCGCAGGACTGGCCGAGCTGTGCTAGAGAAGAATAAAAACCGCATTTGTGTTTTTGAGTCAAATACAAGCACAGCTGAATCGAGGGTCGAAACCTCAACCCTGTGAGTAAAACGAAATCTAAAAAACAGAATCTAAATCTCGCGACAAAGTCACCAAATTGGCAACACTGCATTAGTATCGCGATGCATTGCTCTTTGCAAAATCCAGCAGTATCAATTTTTCCTTGCGGCTCTGCCTCTCCACAAACGTAATGCATTTAGGGCTTGTGGCAGCTGCCGATCCAACTTTTTACATGCAGTTATGGATATTGTTTTTTATTATTATTATTATTTCTGTCTACGCTCCGGCACTGATGCATAAAACATAACCCATACTGAAGAACTTTAACGAGTTCAGAAAAGAAAACATCGTCTGTGGAATTTCCTTAACACCTAATCTGCATTCAGCGTCTGCGGCGAATCTTAACGCCACCCCCTGAAATGTGCTGCACTAACTACAATAGCTAGGGTTGCCACCTGTCCCGGTTTTCCCGGGATTGTCCTCTTCTTTGAGCGACTGTGGCGAAAAATTAATATTCTTTCCCGGGACACGAATTGTCCGGATTTTTTTGTGAAAATGTACTTCTAATTTAGAATTTCATAGTTTCTGTTTTCTTCCTGGTTATGTTTATACATCCAATCCTGTGTCCGTAAACGGGTAAAAACGGGTAAAACACAGCGACGATTTGCCATGTCTATACTTTTGTTTGATTGGTAGCAGAAATACGAAAGCTTACCTTATCGCCTAGCAACTGCCCGGGCTGTCGGTCTGCCGCGCGCGTCCACATCCACGACCCCACCGTGAGCTCAGTTGCGAGCGAGAGGTAACGTTAGTTTTTTTTTTATTATTAAAAAACATTCTATCTATTTTGTCAGTGTTGTGAAATGGGGGGAGAGACGGACGAGGAAGACGACAAAACAAAATCGGACGAGCCACCAGCGTCAAAGAAAAAACGATTTACAACGTATAACTCAGACTGGGCGAAAAGAGAAAACCTTTCTGAATGGGTAAGGCCCACTCAAGGAGACCCGTTCTCCGCCACCTGTGTTTTGTGTCCAGCCAAAATTTCAGTTAAATATGAAGGAAAAACAGCGCTGGAAAATCATTTAAAAACAAAGAAGCACCAGAGTTTTGTATTAAGCAAACGCAAAAAAATACACGTTAAAGTAAAAAAAAATATATCTGTATTTAATGTGAAAAGGGACAGCAGCGGACAAAGGAGTCCAGAGGGAGTGCAGCTGCGTCAGGGAGTGCGTCTGCGTCGGGACAAATAGGCCTATAGGTAAGAGAGGCAATAGGGAGACCTACAACTGTTAACACAGTATATTTGCAAATATGGTTTATCGTGGCTGAGATCGCAGTCTGCTGTATGTTGACCAGACCCAAACTGCCGCGTCCTGGAGAGTTCCGCGGTACGCGTAACCTGTTGGAGCTGCGCAGCGACAGAAGCCCGAGTCTGCGTAACTGTAAGCCGCTCAGCGTCTGGCTCCTGAAACTTTAAAATCAGCCCCGTGGGCTTCTAAATTTCCGCTCTTCACAGCTCCACTTTGTGGTGTTTAAAATGAAAACCCATGACTGTGCACCTTGTAATACCTCTCTATTCCTCACTGGTACAAACTGAGAGGGGGAAAAGTAGAAGGTGGATAAATGTTCTGTTAAATGACATCGACAGTAAGTGGATCTGGGGCAGAGGGAAAGAAAGATGCAATTCATCAGTATATTTTACATTTATTCATTTACCAGACGCTTTTATCCAAAGCAACTTACATAGGTTACAGTTGTTTTACAATGTTATACCTTGCCCAAGGGTACAGCAGCAGTGTCCCAGCGGGGATTGAACCTGCAACCTTTCGGTTACGAGTCCTGCTCCTTAACCACTATGCTACACTGCCGCCGTTTTATGGAGAAACGACTATTAGTTAGAAAAGACCACAGATCTTTCGGGATAGAACTATTGGAAATCAGTGAGGTGTCTTTGGATGGCGTGAAACTGCAAATGTGTTTGTGGGATCAGAGATTACTTGTAATGTCCAGAGATAGCGGATGACAGCACAGCATTAGGTGGATAAATGATTGTAATGTGCTGTAGATTCCAGTGCTGGCCAGCGACCTCAGCATTCTAGGGTAAACTACAGGAAATGGAGCACATTAAGATTTTATATTTATCTCAAATCCAGAAAGTTTCCTTCTGCAGTAGTTTGTCATGTCACCTCCTCCCGGTGATATGGTAGCATTTTCTCAGTGCTGAGGAAATGTAAGCCACACGGGGGATGGCTGACTTACTTTTAAAATGATAAAAGAGATTCTGCTGTCCTCTCTGCACTTTAAGCTCCTCTGTTCAGTAACTTTGACATATAGGAAGAGTGCGGATACGCAAGTGATAGGTGCCGTTTCATAAAATTCAGTTTGTGTCAGTTTCTTTCAATTTATACAATAATTTTCCTTTAAGCTTGGTTCCGGTTCATTTGCTATGACTTTGTTGTCATGTACGTGTGGCATTGTTTCTCCTGTTATACGTATACGTATATGCATGAAATGTATCATGCAATGCCAGCATGATACATTGCTATGGATGAGAGAGCCGGGCTCATCAGCACTGCTGCTGCTGTTACTGCGATGTGATGGGAAGCACAATAATCACATCTGTGACCCTGTGACCAACAGGCAGCAAGATAAGATTCTGGTTAGGCTATGTGCTGATGGTGTCTTGTACCAGTGAGGGTGCTGGAAGTTGAAGGTTGCACGATCGACTGTGAATTTTCTTGCATTTTAAAAGGAATGCAGTGTAGAAGTTACATGTCACCCTCGGTAAGGCCGCTTGCAAAGGAAGTAAAACGATAATTACCCAACTACAGTATGGCTTCTGAAACTCCGAAGAAACTGCCCACAGATTATCTTGGAGGTTCTGCTGTTTGGGAGAAACAAAGGGAGGTGAGCTGAACATTCTCGCCGCTGCCTGTCAACGGCTCTCAATCCGTTCTTTTCTTATCTAGAGACGAGCAGGGTTACAGTTGTCCTGAATGTGCAGGACATGAAATTACATTTGTATAACAGGCCCTCTTATTCAGAGCATTTTTTCTTGTTATTCATGCATAGCTTGGTATTTACTGGGGAAATTCAGTGTAAGCACCCTTCCCAAGGTTAGAAGAGCCTTGGGAGTTGAACTGGCCAGTTTTGGGTTAGGTGCCCTGCTCTCCAGCATAGCACCAGACTGCTGTCCCCGCACTGCGAGAGAACGGCCTCTGACACATTGCTAGTAAATCTGTGTAACCTCATTGGTCATGGTACAGTTTGTGCAACTCAGAACCGTAATCCCCACCACTGCAGTGAAAGCACCTTGAGAATAAAAATAGGTGTCAGAGTAACCCACACAGAGCTGCAGCAAGCCGAGCAGTCATTCAGCATGTCCCCTACACCAGGGGTTTGGAAAGGGGTGTTTCATCACCAGTGCTGGAGTCACCCCAAAAAACCCCCACTGTCTCCACGCCACTTCCTGTCTGCTAACTAATCTTCAGGCTATTGATTTCCACCTTCATCACTGGAGATCACTGGCTCGTAACCCATGTGTAAGAGAATTCCTTTTCGTTCTCTTTCCATACTGTGGTTATAAAACTTTTTTATTTTCATTACAGAGGAAACCATTTGCTGGCATAGTTGCTGTAGCTCAAACGTTTTACCGTTCTGTAGTACTTGAGGAGTATTAGTGTTGTTGCACTTGCTGAAATGTTTTGATTATTGTGGCTCAATATTGATTACCGCTGTCTTTTGTGTGATATAATAACTCTCGCTCTGCTGTGGTCTGACGTGTGCTGTGGTTCCCTCTGCCTGATTACATACACTTATTTAGCTTTGCCTTATCGGTCACCCTGCATAAGAGCACCTGCCCCAGGAATGCTGGAAATACCAGTGTGATTGAAGTAACTGTGCAGAGCTTGTGATTGGTTCTGGCCAGAGGACTGGGGGTGTTTGAGAGGGGTATTGGTGTACAAGGTAGAAAAAGGTAGAAAGATCATGCTTTTCAAGATAATGTAAAATGTCATACATATTCTTTGCCACCTTTAATGTAACTCAATAAATCCATGGCTGCGTGGCCCAGGTGGAAGAAAAAAAAATCAAAATTAGCAATGGGCTCTGGAGGGTAACTGTTACCAACCACAATTTTTTAGATTGAAATCTTGTCCCTCAGGACCTCCAACATGATTTTGCAGTCAATTTAATCAGTTTTTTCCAATTAGTATATATGCTGTATTCCTCCTTGTGTTAAAATTATTGGTATTTTTATCATTATTATTAAAGGCAGTCATGTATAATTGCTTGCCAGATTGTTCAATATGCCCGTAGCACATGGGAACCAACAGTTTTTTTTCAGCATATAAGTTTGTGGTTTAATATACTTGAAATATGAGAAATCCTGCAGAAAAATAGGTGCTCACAGGTGCAATCGGTGCTTTTCTCACATACCACTGCTTTTACCAAAGTGTTCAGCAGGATGCAGTCATATGAGTCAGTATGGCCCACATTTCCAAACACTTATTTGGGTTTGCTTTTTTGCACGCTGGTGTACCCGCATTTATGTCAGCGGCATAGGCCAAGTACACCCCCAAAATCGTGTGTAAACAGTGTGCTAGAGGCTCGAAGTGCCGCTGTCAGCAAAGCCTGGCAGATCGGGAGCGGGTCTGTAAAGCAGGGGCCGTGTCCCTGGCTGCTGACAGCGGGGCGTCGCTCCCGGGTGGCTGCCCCGCTGTGTGTGCAGTGAGTGACTGGCCGCAGTGCTACCTTTCACCCGCTGTTTTATAATATCTCAGCCTTTATGACATCATCGATTGTGTGCCACATGCGTTTGTTCTTGCTTTGTCTGCTGCTCCGCCGGGTTCCGTCAGTTTTGCCCGGGTCGTCCGGCTGGCCATTCTAAAATCGTGTGCAAACTCCACACACCCCAAAGAAAAGGCAGGCACCACAACAAAGCTCCGACAGCCGTGGCACATGGGAGGGGAAAAGAATGACCTCGCCGGAAGATCAGCAACCATGACCCAACCACCCGGACACCACCTGACAGACTGAGGGAGGTCATTGGAGGATGGGGCTGACAGGCTGCTGAGTCAGCTGACCTCTTTCATCACACCGACCCTGACCAGACATGGCAGAGTGATTTACACAGCTGGATCCATGGCTGGATATTTACTGTAGCGGATCAGGTCCACTGAGAGAGGCTGATGGTACTTAATGGAAAGAGTGCTTAATGCTACTCTTGGTACAGTGGTACTTAATGGTGCTAAGAGAAGCAGATGAACTTAAGAGGAAACTTAATAGATCGTGATTAAACAGAAGTACTCAAAAATTTTAGCACATTGCAAGGGCATGTAATTTCCATGAACTGCTGGGTCAGATACAGCCAGGTCAGAGTTATCCTTATTACCGCAGAGAGACCAGGCACTGCCAGGACACAGTCCGGGTCTCATCTCAGTGCCAGTGCAGTGGGTGCATGACATAGCGTAAAGGCTGCCTCCTACTGGTGCATCAGTGCCACTGTCAGCAGCAGGCTGGCTGTCCTTGAACGCCTCCTGCCTTCCTGCAGGATCTCAGAACAATACCACACGTTAAGCTGCTGATACTGTTTTGAAAAGCAATTACTGCAGATATAATTAGATCTGTAGGGCACACTGTGGTGAGCTGTCTCTAACGGTGCTATTTCAAATTTAATTTCATCTACTTTATTTACATTTGCTGTGCTGTCTGCATGTGTGCACTCAGACAAACACACACACATGCACACACACACACACACACACACACACACAGACACACACACACACACACACACACACACACACACAAAAACATGCGAACACATCAAATGCACGCAGACATGCCCACAGGCATGCACACACACGCACACAGACCTGCACCCACACACAGACACACACATGCACATACAGGCGTACAGACACCATTTTATCTGCAATTAAAAAGACAAACACAGTTCGTTTGATTGTGAAAAGTACACACCAGGTAATTTGATCTATTTCAGATTAGCAAGAAAGTAATTACATGATTTTTCCTGAGCCTTTACCAATAACTGCTTGTCATTCACCTGCCAAAATACCAGGAAGCATATGGTTTTGACAGTTAATTATTTAAATGAAGTCATTTCTTGATTTCTTAACAAAATTATTCATTTGTAATGTTGTGAGAAATGAGCGTTAAGCACTGGCCCAGGAACTAAACTAAAATAATGGCATTAAGGCATTCCAGTCTTATTGCCGTATGAGTGTGAGTGAAGAGATGAGCAGTGAGAGAGTGAGAGGTGGAGCCGGGTGCGAGAGATCCGTCTCATGTTTAAATCATCACAGGGCAGGCTGATTGCTGCGGGGGAGATGGGCCTCTCACTTACCAGGGTTGTCTGAAGGCATTTTTAATGATCAGCCCTCTCACCCTCTCTGGCTGCGGTTTCTTCAAGCACATAAAAATGTTTGGGCTGGATGTTTGACAAGGCCCTGATGTACTGACTGCTGCACTGAGCTCGCTATGACCCATACGGTCTCTGCCGTCTCCGGGGAGTCCTTATTATTCCCTAAAGTCTGAAATTACACAACCTCTCTGTCTGCTGCTTAGTGTCACACTCTATCTATCTCTCCCTCCATTCCACTCTCTCTCTCACTCACTCTGTCTTTCCCTCCCTCTCTCAAAGTCACACACCATCTCTCATATGCGTGGCCACACACACACACACACACACACACACACACACACACACACACACACACACACACAAAGATTACATGCTAGCTTTTACCTGGTAAGTTATATTTCCCCATACAAGAAGAAAAATACACGGGTCCAGCCAGCAGCAGGATCTAACAGGAAACCTGGATAAGATGGGCATGCAAAATGTAGCTCCTGCTGACATGCAGAAGCTGAGATGGCAGCCCTCTGACTGCTTGGGGATCTTGACTCTGCAGAGCTTAGCCATAACTGCGTGTGACCTGCGTTTATGCCTGGAAGACCAAACACTCTCCAGGTCCTCACCCCCATATAAGTGGGAGCTAAACGGATTCGTAAACATATTCATGGCGCTCACCCTTACCGAATGCACAGGAGTATTCCCAACCTCCAGCAGTGTCCCCCACTGCCCCCCTCCCACACGCACACACACACGTGTGCATACACAGGCGTACATGCATTCACACGCATGCACGCACACACACATGCGCACACGTGCTCTTGACTCCCAGAACACCAGGATGGGGGGTGGGGGCTATCAGGAGCTGTCTGCAGTGCTACCGTCAGAGCCCCGGGTTCAAAGCGAGCTGGAACCCTGTCCTGTGTTTCCCACACCTGTCCAGCAGGGCGGCGTCTTATTTACTGCAATACTGAAGGGATAAAAGCCTGCAGCGGGAGGAGGGGAAAAAAGACACGAGACAGGTCTGCATTCACAGGATATCAGAGCAAGACTGCAAGCAAGATGAGCAGACTACCACAGAAAGGAAACAGTACAGAATAAAGCAGACTACCACAGAAAGGAAACAGTACAGGACAGAGCAGACTACCACAGAAAGGAAACAGTACAGGACAGAGCAGACTACCACAGAAAGGAAACAGTACAGAATAAAGCAGACTACCACAGAAAGGAAACAGTACAGAATAAAGCAGACTACCACAGAAAGGAAACAGTACAGGACAGAGCAGACTACCACAGAAAGGGAACAGTACAGAATAAAGCAGACTACCACAGAAAGGAAACAGTACAGGACAGAGCAGACTACCACAGAAAGGAAACAGTACAGGACAGAGCAGGACACTTGTATTGTCAACATAAAGGTGAGATCTGACAGTGGCTTCACACCAGACCAACAGCAAACACTGACAGACGTTCAGAAAGCATACAAGCATACAGAATGAGGCAGCAGTGAAGGGTTTTATGCTCCTCATTCACACCGCATACGTAAACCTGCCCTCTGTCCGCCCTGCTCACACTCCTGCTTGAACCCTGCTAAAGGGGTGGGGACACTACTCTGCGTGCTTTCACACACACACACACACACACACACACACACACTAACACACACATACATACATACATACACACACACTAACACACACATACATACATACACACACACACACACACACACACACACACACACACTAACACACACATACATACATACACACACACACACACTAACACACACATACATACACACTAACACACACATACATACACACACACACACACACATGCACACACACACACACACACACACACACACACACACACACACACACACACACACACACACACACACATATACACACACACACACAGACACACGCACAAGCACACACACACATACACAGGCTTGAACTCACTTTCACCTGTTAACTGCTCACCGTCAGCCCCGATAAAGCACTGCTGTAAGGCTCTGAACAGTGCACTCGTGAGCGTGCTTCCTGGCACCTCGGGCAGGTGGCCATCCGCTCGACGTGCTGGCCCTTTCAGGTGAGGACCTCCAAGCGCGTGCACACCAGGGAGGGGCGGCATGGCCGTCTGCAGCACAGCAATTTGGAACGCATCTCACCTTTAGCCGCCGACAGAAATGTATTTTTAATGTGATTATTACCGCGCTGCCAGACGAATGGGGGCAGCTCTTTGGAGCCAGAGCTGTAACTATGGAGACCTGTTGAATGCCGAAGCAAGCAAACTCTACAGATGATGAAAAGCACCGTTTTAAAGTAGAAATGTGGCATAGCGCTTAAGGAACAAAGATTCAACGGTTCACCGCTGCTGTGCTTTTGAGCGAGGTGCTTCACCTGGCTGGCTTCAGTAAACACCCACAGATAACAGTGTCTGCTATATGGATGTGAAGAGCAGGTGGAGAGTTGCCTCCAGGTGGTCAGCCGTGGAGTCACTACAGGACAGCAATTGTCTGTTCTATCACGGCCGATGTCTCACAGCCCGAGGTGAATCTCAGGCTGGTCACTGTTATGAGTGCCAGTCAGAGGAGGGCAGAGCTTTCCGCAACACGTCCGAATGAACATATCCTGTAAAGAAAGCCCTTTATATGTGCTGAGTACACGTAGTTGCACAAGAAATCGCCAGGAACTGCCCTCAGATTAAATCCACATCTTGAAATATCCAAAGTTTGTTTTATATCGATAAGAGGGAGGCCAAACAAATCCAGGGCCTTAAGCTCACAGTGTGATTGAATGGTCTGGTAGCCTGAAGCCGGCAAAACCAAGAGCCAATACAACAAGTCTCAGAGGACAGAATGTACAGAAAGTGAGAGGGGTTTCTGGAACCTTCAGCATCTCACGTCCACAAAGCAAAGCTCGGTGGCCTTTGGGCTCCTAACTTTGTTCCAGCACATAAGCCCTCCTCCTCTAGTCAAAGGTTTGTACAAACACGCCTCTGAAATTTGGGATGAAGCATTTCTCCACTGACTGTTCTCTTCACGTCTCTCTGCCACAATGCGGAGCAGTGGCTACCTGCACCCAGCAGAGTGCCAGCAGGTCGGCTGTTCAATCCCCGTCGGAGTCACACCCAAAATGGGGTCCACAGGTGATCTGTTGAGCAGGGTGTTTAAAAGCAGAGCGTTGGGTAAAGATGTGACCCTCTGCCCTGTTCAGAGGTCATGTTCGGCCTTTCTGTCAAATCCACTCATGCCACAGAAACTGAGATAAGCTCTCTTAGAAAACTAATAATGTGAATCAGATTGATTATATTACCTAAATATATTTTTTATTTTAAGAATATTGGTAGGGCTTTTGGCTGTTACATTGACTACACTCCAGAAGGACATAAAATAAAAATCGTGTGGTGTTGTACTTCGTAATTTTTATCATTTACGAGCAGATCGATCCTCGACCTCGGCAGGTTAGGATTATTTTGTGATTAAATCCAGATCTTGAAATACTTTGTCAAAGTTTGTTTTATATCGATAAGAGGGAGGCCAGACAAATCCAGGGCCTTAAGCTCACAGTGTGATTGAATGGTCTGGTAGCCTGAAGCCGGCAAAACCAAGAGCCAATACAACAAGTCTCAGAGGACAGAATGTACAGAGAGTGAGAGGGGTTTCCGGAACCTTCTGCATCTCGTCTCAGTGTAGCAAAGCTCATTGGTCCATCCCTGCTGTCAATGAGGGATTAGTGGTTAGCGGTGTCTTGTTTGCTTAACTTTCCATGCCACTTTATTAGATGCATGATCCAGGACGAGAGCATCAGCTAAATGACAATAATGCAGTGTAAAAGTAATGAAACATTACAGCTGGACAGCCTTTCTCCTTGGCTGGCCAGCACAAACAGGGAGTTAAAAGGTTGAGACGCTTCCAGAGAGGACCACATGCAGCTCCGAGCTCCGTCCTCGCGTGTGGCAGAGAACAAGGGCCATGCATCTGTGCCGTTGCCAAGGAGCCAGCGTTTTTCACCGACTCGGCTCTGCCGGTTCTGGGCAGCGACTCGAGGGGGCGTCAGGGTTCGAGGCTAACAGTGTTCCTCCGCTCGGTGTCCTGCCAGCTGTGAGGTTCCAGCCCTTTCCCCCACACAGGTCACGTAGTGCAGGGACTGCCAGTCCCGCAGAGCATTATCACATTCACGCTGTGACCTTCCGCCCAGCTGAGGGGAGATCTGCTCTCAGGCCACGCAGGGGAGAGTGTTCATACATATGCACACACACACACACACAGCCACACGGTAACGCATACACTGCGGAATTACAAACAGAGAAATACATAAGGCACGGTTTGAGTTACCTCAGAGAGAGGGGAGGAAAGCAAGCGGCAAAACTCAACACGCTGCAAGTTGGAAATATTCCACGGAGAGAGAATCTGCCCAAGTTCCTCCAAACAGGGGTCAGAAGCGGAGCGGTGAGGGAACAGCTTAACTATAATCGCACTGAGGGGAGTGGGAGGCCACAGACGGATCGTTCACGTCACAGCTTCTCAAAGTTTTCTGCGCAAACTGAGAGCCTTCTGCTCACAGGAGTCTGTCAGACCTCTTTCAGATACACCTGGCATTTTTAAGTTTGACATGACCTGTTTTTGAAAGACTGTTTTAGTTTTATTCCACTCTAGGGTATGAATAATTTGAACTGAATGCTAATTAAACGGCATTTGAAATTTCTCAAAAAAAAAAAAAAAGTGCTACAAGCAAATAATTTGAAATCAGTACAAAATGTCTATATCTTTCAAGAGGGGTGCTGTAGGACATTGTATAGTAAGATTATGAATGATGTTTTTTGGCTCTTTAAAAATCATTCCCCCAAAGAGTCAATCAGCACATCATTCAATAACATAAACCCTCTGGCAAGAGCATCCTCAGACATTTGTCCTTGGGGTAAGTTGTTAAACTGAATATTGGGTTTTGGGAGGGGTGGGGTGTGTGTGTGTGTGTGTGTGTGTGTGTGTGTGTGTGTGTGTGGAGGGGGGTTCAGGTGATTCTGCTGATTTCCCAAAGCCCAAAGGCTTCCAGGGCCTTGGACACCAGCCACCCAAAGACAGGCGCATGCCTGGTGTTCACTGAATCAACCCAGATGTTACTTGTTGCCTGTAATGAAGACAGCCAGAGATACCTCTATTGGTAGTGTGTCCTGTGAGATTAGTCATGTGTCCTGTGAGATTGGTAGTGTGTCCTGTGAGATTGGTAGTGTCTCCTGTGAGATTGGTAGTGAGATTGGTAGTGTGTCCTGTGAGATTGGTAGTGTCTCCTGTGAGATTGGTAGTGTGTCCTGTGAGATTGGTAGTGTCTCCTGTGAGATTAGTAGCACATTCTGTGTGAGTGTGAAAGCCTGAATTGACACGTTGGCTTTTGTTTCCTCTAGTGGTTTTGCATTTTTCACAAAACACAGCAAACCTGCTGCTAAAGAGCCAATAGGCTTGTTCATCACTCTTCTTCATGAACTCTTGTCCAATCAGTAGCAGGCATAGTGGCCACGCCTGCACCCCTGCCCTGAATCACATGTGTCACACAGAGAGGAAGTGATATGCATGATTACCACCTGCTACCTGCTTACAAAAGGCAGAATTTCAGGCTTCAAAGCCTCCAGAATCATTCCAGAGTATGGAGGATTGATGATGCCACAAAAGGGCGGAATGGAACTGCTTTGGGTTCCGGGTCCATTTCATCCTGATTGCAGTGTCCCACTCTCTGAGCGCGCTTACTCTTTGACAGATATATGGCACTGGTTTTTTGTTACCATTTCAAATGGATGCCTGTCACCAGGTATCGGATGTTTTTGTGGTCTGTGGGCAAAATCTGATGTGTTGAATATATTTGCTGCTGCTCCGAATGGCAGTGCATAGTGTTAAAATGGAAATAAATGGCTAAAAAAGCCAAGTTCAAACTGCCTTAGTTGCTGCTGTTAAAGCTACAACTGACTTTGAGGCAAACATTGGAGGGTGCACTCCGTGGTGGTGCACTCCATCACATTTATGTGGGCGTATCCAGGGTCTGGCAGGTTTGTGCTTTCACCAGATGTCACCTCTGTCTCAGACTCCAGCCGTGACCAGTGGCAGTGACCAGTCTGTTTGTTTGCTTTCATAGGCTGCTAACAGCAGAATAAAATTCCCTGAAGTGAGCTGAGTGAGACACATACTGAAGCAGCTGAAGCTAAAGTGCCCTCCTCAGGGGTGCCACAGCACTGCTTCCGAGGATGCAAGCCTGCAACCTCCATCAATTCCCCCCCAGCCACCAATCAGTATTCCCCAACGCTCACCTGGCTCCTCCCACCACTGAGAAGTACTTCATACTGTGAAGAGCCTCTCTGTTCATTCTTTCCCACCTCAAAGACTTCTGGGAAAAAAAAAGATACTTTAACAAATCACAAGTCTGTGCCTGTTTTTATTGTTGTTTTTAGTCCTTCAAATGTGCCAAAATGTTCTAAAGACCTTCTCCACTAGAGGGAGTTTTGGAAGGCTAAAATCAACAAAGATTTAAGTGTGTCTAATTCTGATCCATTGCGCACACAGGCTGACACGTGTTTCAGCCGTGCATCTCAGGGCAAGCAGCGCTGTGTCTGAGACCAAACGCAAACTGCGCCATTCAGTTCAAAAGAACAGAGCAAAATGTACTCTCTTAATCCCTCGGGGGGGGGGGGGGGGGGGGCGGGGGGGTGCAGCCCACAATAAAAAAAACAAACGCAAGCAGATATTTCTGCAGTAAATTGATGTTCCCAGTGTTAGGATGAGTATTATCTGTTTGAACCTGGCTGTGTCTGAATCTAGCACCACTGTATCCGTCTGGGTAAAAGAACCTGGCAAAAAAAAAAAAAAAAAAAAAAATTAAAAATGAATATTTCACTCAAAAAGGATAAACCTGCACAAATTAAATGCACCCACTGAAACTTGAATCAATACATCATTCCACAATGTGAATTAAGTTTAGAATTAATTATTAGAATTATTAGACATTAATATTATTCCAACATGTGACATATCTTAGCCTTCAGAGGCCCCCTCACCAACATTACACTTTCATATGTCTATGTTTCATGTTCTATTTTACAGTATTAAAAAAACCTCAAACCAAAACAAACAACCGACTCCAGAACAAACCCCTTTTTTCCCAATTCTTTACCTTTTAACTACAGTAATCAGCACTGATTACTGATTTGATCCCGTATTTTACTGAAAGCAGCGTGGCAGTAACACCCAGCGACGCCTTCTCAGTTTAACCCCCAGACGTGCATCATGGTTCTGCATCCCACACAGGCACTGGGCCAGAGACAGATAACACTGGCCCCGCAGAACCCTGAACTCCTGCACAGCTCCTTATCACAAAGCTCACTCACCGTTCTGAACTGAATGCAGGTGACTGTGTGCCTCTGGGGAAATGCTACATACATACAATAATAACAACATGAATTATTATTATTATTAGTAGTAGTAATAGTAGTAGTAGTAGTTTAATAATTTGATAGTAATCATCATGATGTGATCATCATGATAATTTTTATTCATGCAGATAATGTAATTGTGCCATTCCCATAAAGCCTGTTTTTAATCTTATGCTTAAAAAAGAAGCTCTTGTCTCCTACTGCAGGTAATGCTAGCTTTTATTGTGAAAAGCATAGGTTAGCTTTCTCAGAAAACACTTAAAGTGTAAGGATGCTTTTTATTTAACAGTTCATTTAAAATGCTGCAAATCACTTTGCATTAAATTAATCAAAGACTTTAGCTGTATGTAAAATGACACTGTCATCCCTAATCTCTTCCCCTCTGTATACTTTGGCTTTTACTAATAGGATGCTGTCACTAGATGAGCTTTTAGCATTTTCTAACGAGCAAAACGTGTTGAAAACAGAGAGGTTGATCCCACCAAAGCCAAAAAAAAAAAAATTCTCCTGCTATCCCACATCACCCTCTCAGCTGTGCTCAGGAGGCAGGCATTACTGCAGAAATAATTCATATTATCTCACAATAATAATCTATACTGCAATATTTGCCATCATTATGCATTATGCAAGCTGTTTACACTTCACCCAGACAAAGGCTGCCCCTCTGAATGGTGACAGCTCTGCATAAAATTGATTAAGCTAACATTATGATAACAGCCATACATGTATGGATATAAAGCAGAGAGGGGGATAGAGCAGAAAGCCTCAAGACTCTGAGCTGAACGGAAGCAGACTCAGTGTGGGTTATGGGGGGGGGGGGGGGGGGGTGAACGGCCCTGGAATGTGACACTGAGAACAGAGCTGCGGAATGGTGGCCCACAATGCACTGGGGCCACTGGCTCCCCCCATAAGGAGCTCTGTGGGGGCAGAAAGCAGGGACAGACACCCGGGGAGGACGCTGACCCGCTGACCCCCTGCCCGGGGAGGACGCTGACCCGCTGACCCCCTGCCCGGGGAGGACGCTGACCTGCTGAGAAGCAGCAGCAGCATATGCTGTCTGTTGCACAGACCCTGGGTGGGTTATATAGAAAATCATAAAAACATCACACCACCTTGGAAATGGGTCATACTCCTTGGTAAATACTGTTACTGAGTTACATAATACTGCTACCACTATGAGTTCTACTATTAGTACTATTAGAGTACTACTACTACTACTACTACTACTAATAATAATAATAATAATAATAACAATAATAACATCAACAGTGCATAGTTCTTTAGAGTATAAAACACTTTGTAGGGATCACTGTACTGAGACACAACACCCATGGCACTGGGGCCAACCTGGCCCAACTTGAGCCTGATCATCAATCCTGAATTATTTGCCTGACCCTGCTCAACCCCGCCCCCTAGCGTCAGGACCCAGTGGGCTTGGATCAGGCAGGAAAGCCTGGTACAAAGACCCCCTGAAACCACCTTCCTAGCAGCTCTCCATGACTGCAGAACCACATGCAGGTCAGGTTTACTGAAGTAAGCCTCACTAAATCACCCACAGCAAGGGGAAAACCAGTGAGGTGTGTGCGTGTGTGTGTGTGTGTGTGTGTGTGTGGGGAGGGGGGTGTTACTTTGCAGGTGTCCTTATTCTGTCTCTCACAAATGCAGAAAACACGTTTTAAAAACAGATACGCAACATCTGTCTTTACACTCTGACAGGCGTCAGCCAGCAGAAAGTGTGAGATAGACATGGTGCACCAGCTGTTAAAACTTTCCTGAATTTATGACAGAGTGAAAAGTGAACAGGGAAAGGCCTCCTCATCCCCATCACAGGGACGTGGTATGCACCGCGGTGCAGGGTGCAAGGAGATCAACTCTAAGCAGGAACTGGCCATGCTGCAAAAGAGACACAGTTACACTCTAAAAGAGACACAGTTACAGAAACACAGAGACGTCTCTGAAGGTAACACAGTTACAGGAACACAGAGACGTCTCTGAGGGTAACACAGTTACAGAAACACAGAGACATCTCTGAAGGTAACAGTTACAGAAACACAGAGACGTCTCTGAAGGTAACAGTTACAGCAACACAGAGACGTCTCTGAAGGTAACAAAGTTACAGGAACACAGAGACGTCTCTGAAAGTAGCACAGTTACAGGAACACAGAGATGTCTCTGAAGGTAGCACAGTTACAGGAACACAGACTAGCCTCTGAAGAAAACACAGTTACAGGAACACAGAGATGTCTCTGAAGGTAGCACAGTTACAGGAACACAGAGATGTCTCTGAAGGTAGCACAGTTACAGGAACACAGACTAGCCTCTGAAGGCAGCTCTCCCGGCTGTTTGAATGCAGCTGCTGTTGTTATTTTCAGCGCAGTGGTCCAGACGCCAGCCTGCCTAAATTGCTGAGGTCTGCAGGAGAGCGTTATTTTTAGAGTGCATTGTCATTTCCATAAAGAGGCATGTGGGAGCACTGTGCGGAATGAGGACCGTCACTGTGGAGTACCTGCACAGGATCGTCTGCCTCATTGTTAGGGAATGTAATTGCAGACGCGCCCAATGCGACAAAGCAACAGGGCGAGCCAAAGCCAAGCCCACAGCGGGCCTTCATTGAAGAGGAACTTTATAAGCCCCTTTCCCAAAACCTGGGACCTGAAGTCCACCTCCGAATGCCCTGCTCGCTTGGCCAGGCAGAAATTGTTGCAATACACAGGAGACATCAGCAAGTCCTGTTTTTATCTGTTCCAGGTGCTGAGCGGAGAGAGCTATCACAGAAGGAATGAAATGTTTGCGCACCGTCTGCTCCAGAAAGCAATCTATTTTCCAGGAGCACGGGGGACAAAGTTTTCATCCGAGGCGGACCTTCGCCAGGACAAATTTCGCGAGTACAAACTCACTGTTTGAATAGGTGTGGTGCCCCGGAGGAAGAATCAGCAGTCCCAATCACTTGTATTGATTAGGGAGACAGTTCTAAGCCTTACATTAAAGCATGTTGTCATCCAAACACATACATGAAGAGTTGAACAAACGATTGCCATGGGTTGAGGGGCCCGGGGCTCGGTGGGATCAGGTGAAATCAGGCCAAGCACTACCAGCACCACAGAGGGGAGTCCCATGCAGCCACACACCCTAAAAGCATTAGGGAACAAGGATGGCCATTATTCGGGCTTGTCAAAGGTGTTTTTCTTTAAATGTGAAATTCTTGGCAAGTGTTGATTGGACTTGAGAACAGCCAGTGTCTCTCCGATGCAGGAGTACTGCTGTGCGTAGCCCTGTTTTGGTTGTTTTCCCAAACATTTTCCTGTCAATTCAAAATTAATTTGGGTTAATTTCTGCCCTCTTTCCCAGCTGAGGCCCCTCAAAGACTTGGCTCGAGTGCACGGCGTCACCACAGGTAAACAGAACACAGGTGAAGGTCACGGGTAAAATGAAGATTGTTCACGCTGCAGGCCGAACCTGGGGGAGCGTCACCTGAAACGGCAGCGAGACGCAACCTCAGGGCTGCATCATCGTGACTCACAACGTCTCTCAGGACAAAGTAATACAGGGACAGGTAGCAGGTATCAGGTAGCTGTCGTGTTTGATCTTGCCTTTCTTTGTCACCTTTACTTTGTCAGATGATGTGTGTGTGTGTGTGTGAGAGAGAGAGAGAAAGAGAGAGAGAGAGACAGAGAGAGAGAGAAGCATAGAGTTACCTGAATGCCAACAAGTGGGATGTCCCAGGAGTTGGTCACCTTGATACCACCCCCCAGATGAAAACCAAGTTTTCAATTGAGTGGTGTCCCGCCTGTGGTTTGAACCCCACTGAAACCAGCGCAATGCGTCTCTGTTCCCACAGATGCTACAGGCTTCTTCCACAAAAAAACAAAACAGAGAGAGGCTCAGGTGATAAAACAGCCCCTCAACTGAGCAACACTTCTGCTGAGAGAGTCTGCATGCTGGGACCAGGTGTGAGACTGATACAAGCTCATTCCAACTTTTAGGAAAAAACCTTGAAAACCCCATCAACATCTTTTGGGCAGGAAATAAAGATTGGAAAGCCTCTGCTTGAAAGATGTCAGAACCTTTAACATTAAAATGCCATGCATAAAGCCTCAGGTGGGCAACTGGTTCTCTAGATTCGGAGAACTGTGTATGATAGGCACATCATTAATAAGCAATAGCACAATACCTTTCCAATATTATTCAAGTGCAGTCGACAATGCAGAGGCACAGATTAGGATGGAAAAAGCACAGAATAATAACATTACCCTTTCTATCTGTACCTTTGTGTCAAACCTGATCACTGCTAATGGAGATTAGTCAAAAGCATAACAGAGTGGCCTAATTAGGCCTAATTATTCCAGCTCATAATTTCATTTATACCAATCACACAGCCTCTGTAACAATAATAGTAGTAGTAGTAGTAGTAGTAGTAAAAATATCCTAATAACAGAAACCTAGAATCAGAAAGTTATCATTCGTATATTCCAAAAGGGTGCATTATCATTTCAGTGTAATATCAATTTGCACACAGACTGTATTACATAACCTCAATCATATCTGACTTCTGCTTTTGTGACTTTTGAGCAGAGGTGGCAGCTAATGTAATCAGCGAGGGCTTTCAGAGTGATCATGTTTGGAGAGATTTGCAATCACCCATCAATAACACTCATTAAGAGCAGTGAAGAGGACCCCCGGGGGGTGCGTCTGGATGGAGATAAAGGGTAATTAATGCCGCATTGTGAAACTGAATAGAGCGCTAAGAGATGTGTAATCAGCTGGATGAATGCAGGCTCCTGAGGAATCAGGGCTGTGTGTGTGTGTGTGTGTGTGTACGTGTATGTATGTGTATATGTGAATGTATGTCTCTGCGTTAGTTGTGTGCATGTGCGTGCGTACGTATGTCTGTGTGAAAGCACCAGTGGCACTCACAGGAGTGCTGCGAAGCACAGACAGCACCAGCCCAACTCACAGTGGGACTGCAGGACCATGGACAGAGATAGCCCAACTCACAGTGGAACTGCAGGACCATGGACAGAGATAGCCCAACTCACAGTGGAACTGCAGGACCATGGACAGAGATAGCCCAACTCACAGTGGAACTGCAGGACCATGGACAGAGATAGCCCAACTCACAGTGGACTGCAGGACCATGGACAGAGATAGCCCAACTCACAGTGGGACTGCAGGACCATGGACAGAGATAGCCCAACTCACAGTGGGACTGCAGGACCATGGACAGAGATAGCCCAACTCACAGTGGACTGCAGGACCATGGACAGAGATAGCCCAACTCACAGTGGGACTGCAGGACCATGGACAGAGATAGCCCAACTCACAGTGGGACTGCAGGACCATGGACAGAGATAGCCCAACTCACAGTGGGACTGCAGGACCATGGACAGAGATAGCCCAACTCACAGTGGACTGCAGGACCATGGACAGAGATAGCCCAACTCACAGTGGACTGCAGGACCATGGACAGAGATAGCCCAACTCACAGGAGTGCTTCAGAATAACAGACATGGCCCTGGCTAGTTATTCACCACAGTGGAGGAGTAACTAGCTATGTACCTTAGTCGCCCTCTGATGGTTGATATTCTTGTCCAGTCACTGCCTGGCACAGTAGCCACTGGCAGAGACCAGTGTGTTCGTGTGTGTGTGCCCATGTATGTGTAAATATGTGTGTGTGCTGTATGGAACAGCTTACCAGGATTCATGGTGTAGGCAGATACGCTCAGAATATTCCAGGCCGGGCTTGACACAGTGCTGGATGCTCTACAGACTACAGGCGGTAACAGGCAGTTTTGTTTTTTAATATGTGCCTGTATTATAGCATTTATGGCAAGAGGATATGCTTCATTTGGCATAGCAGGAAATTGCTGGGCCAACTGCAGTGTCCTCAGCAGGGGTTTATAACCATTGAGCTCTATTACAACTGGAGCAGGTCTTCTTAAATAATTGATTGATTTGGAACAGCTCTTCCAGACATCGTAGATTTCAGTGGTGTAGTGGTGTGAACCTGAAGTGTGAACCCCCGCTAAGGTCAGGGCAATTGGCTAGTGGCCCTTCATTCAGATTCCAATGGCTCCATTATGTGCACACACACACACGCACATGCGCACACACACACAAGTACACATGCACACGCACGCACGCACTGCAACAGCTGCAACACCAACAATAAACATACAGACTGCATACAGAAAAACCAGGCAGAGAGGTGCTGTGTGTAAGCTCATCAGCACAGAGTCATTGCTCCTCCGCCTTACACATGCTTCCCTCATTAATTTCCAAGGTTACATCTCAGTTAATGATTTTAAATGAATTACTATGGATTTTGGTGGCCTTGTTTTAATCTTGTAATCTTGTTTTACACAACAAGTATTTCCGGTTTGATTGGAAAACTTTATTTTCTGTTTGCGTACATTTTGTTGTCGACCTCAACAAAATGTCAGGAGTATTCAGCAGAAAGAGTCGAAAATGGGCACTTGGCACATAGAAACAGACCTATTCAGAACAGGATGGACAATATTAGTTTAGTCTGTTTGTTTATTTAGCAGGGACCATGCACAGCAGAGTTTTTTTTTTAAATCTATATTTTTAAAACTTCACTCTGAAAAGGGAGTGTGACAAAAAATGTCTCTTTTTATATGGATGTTGTTGAGATCTGCCTGGTGCTTGCATTTAAAAAAAAATATTTTTTTCAAAATGATTCTTCTGCATTTTTTAAAAGAAGTATTGAAAATTGTCTGGTCATCCCTTCTAACCACTACATACACTCCTGCTGTCTGCCCCCCACCCTCTCTCTCTCCCTTTCTTCTATACCTCTGCTTAAGCTGTTTCTCTTCTGTCTTCCCTCTCTCTCCCTCTTCTTCTCTGTCTCTCTCTCTCTCTCCCTCTTTCTCTATCTGTCTCTTTGTCTCTCTCTCCCCCTCTCCCCTTCTCTCCCTCTCCCCCTCTCGTTCCCTCTCCGTCTCCCCCACTCGTTCCCTCTCCCCCTCTCGTTCCCTCTCTCTCTCTTTCTCCCTCTACCCCTCTGTCTCTCACCACCTCTTCCCCCCCACCCCCTCTCCCTTTCTACTCCTCTCCCTCCCTCTCTCTTCCTCTCCCCCTCTCTTTTCCCATCTCTGCCTCTCCTTCCCTCCCTCTCTCTCTTCCCCTCTCTCTGTCTCTCCTCCAATCTGAGCACCAAGTGTCACTGTGGAACCGCCACCTGCTGACCTACCAGCCACATTGACCAAGCTTCCTGGACCATCACTGTGCTGTCTACTGCCAGATGGAGGGTCCCGTCTCACAGCCTGCCTGAGGCCACCATGCCACCCCCTGTCTATAGAGTGGACAAGCTGCTGTGAACTGATGCCGTTTATGTATTTTTCCAAATGTTAATATTTTCACTACTTTCCTGGAGTCTCTCAACCACCTTTTCCCCTTCATTCTCCAGGAGTAATTTTAGTTTTCTCCCTGGGGACTGGGGTTTCGGTTTTTGTGTTTTTAAATTGTCTATGGAAAATCTAAATTGTTTAACTGCACTACGACAAATAAAATGTGATTGCTTGATTAAATGACACCCCCAACCCCCCCACTTTAAAGGGAGCCAGAGTTAATCCACCAATGGCAGCTCTCCTTGTGTGAAATATGTTTCTTAACCATTTGTCAACACCCAACCAGGTATGGCACATGTTACGCCTTGCACTGAAGCCCCCCTTATCTTTCTCAAAGGTATTTCTGAACATGACCATGAAAATGGTGTTTCCTGACACTGGGTGTTTCATTCGCTGATGATTTCATTACAGAACAGAAGTATTTATAATGCCTAAGGTCATATGTATTGATGCGCCCGCCTTTTAAACCACCAGATGATACATTCGGCTAAATGGCTTTTGGTGTTTAGGCAAACATCACATCTACTTTTATTTCAGCTGGGTTAATACTGATCATTTCTATAGCTTCTATTACTGTGATTGTGTGCTCAGATTCACAGATCGTCATGACGTGTGGATGAGGTGAAGTGCACACAGTGAAGAGAGGGAGCTAGTCAGATGATTTTACTGTACGTGAATCTGTAACAGCTCTCTCTGTGTGAGGATTTGCCTTTCAGCAAGCGGCATCTCGTTAACAATATTGCTTGCTGAATTTGCACACATTAAACTGACACTATGACACTTTTACTGATAAAAAAAAATTCTAACTCAGGTTTTGTGGCACGTGCCACAAATAGCTTAGAAAAATAAAAATATGAAATTGAGCAGAAATTCAAAGACATATGCAAACAGACAGAAATATTGCCTGTTTAAATGTTGCGCGGGTACAGCAGGATCGCATGGAGCTGAAAGAGTGTACTTTGGTGAGGGTAGTTCAAAGATGCTGTATTAAAAGGTTATTTCAAATAAATCTGAAGGGCTTTCCTTGGCTGGGGAGCGAGGGCATTTTTGATAAGGAGCTTACATAACAGGAAAGCATGTGGGCCTTCATCAGCACTCAGAATAGGCCTCCATACCCAGGGTCCTTGTGAAATATTTCAGCGGGATTGGGACCTTGTATTTCCAAACAAAACGGAAAAAAAAGAAAAAAAAAAAAACAAATAACTACAGTCTGGATGAGAAAACCATGACAACCCAACAAATGACCTCTGTCTCCAGGAAGCTTCAGTGACACAAGAGGCATCTGTCCTGACTATCTGTGTGCAGTAAATAAGTATGACCATAAAAAAGAGGAAAGAAGCCAATATAAAACAACACACACACACACACATACGTGTGCGCACACACACTACACACACACACACACACACACACACACTACACACACACACACACACACACACACACACACACACACACACAGGTTGAGTCATTCACCTGCATTGTATCTTGCCGCAGATGTACTTTGTGTAACTAAGAAACGTTCTCTGCCCCACACACTCTATCTACAGTACATTGTGATTATTAAATAAAATAGAAGACGCTTTTTCATGTATTGCATTCTATGTTTTCTCTAAAACATGTGCTTTTTTTCATCATTTGGCATGTAAGTCCAACGGGATTTCAGGTTTACTGGGGAAAAGTGAACGTATGTATGTATATTTAAAAATAATAGCCCACAGAATGTATTTAGTTGGATGCACCAAAACACACTTTATGCCAGCAGCGCTTACAGGACTGATTTTCCCATTAACCCTATGTACAGCCTATAGATATATCAGCCCTTAGTCTGCAAAATGTTCCAAATTTGTGGAAAGAGGCCACAGTCATTCCAGTGGCTAAATGCAAAAGTACAAAGGCCCTAAGGCACTTTAGACCTGTCATCCTGATGGCAGTAGCCATGGACTCTTTGAAAGACCGGTGAAGATGAATCTATTGAAGAAAACTGAGAACATGCTGGACACTCTACAATTCACTTAGAGGGCCAACAGAGGAGCTGAGGATGCTACAGTTACACTTTTAAATGTTCATACAAGCACCGTGAAGGAGATAAAACTCATTCCAGACTACTGCTCAGATTATTCGTTGGCTTTTATTGCCATTGAATCTCACCTTCCAGCACAGAAAGACACTGACTATTTTAACTTAGACTTTAGTCTTGTGGGGTGGCTGATTAATTTTTTGTATATAAAATAAAACCCCAAGGGTGAAAATTAATGACTGTCTCATACACTCTGCACTTCCACAGAATCACCACAAGGGTGTGCCCTTTCGCGCCTCCTTATATCCTCTACGCTGCTATGCCGCAGAGCAGGCACAATGGAAGGATCATTCTTAAATTCAGCAATGACTCGCCAATTGTCGGTTTGCAGCAAGGACCAGTGACCAGTGACTTCCTCACATGGTGAGGTGAATCATTTTTACGACAATGTCACAAAGACTAAGGACATGAAGACTGATTTTAAGACCCGATCTACCCCACATGAAGGATCAGGTAGACAATTACAGTTATCTTGGGACAGTTATTGACTCTGAACTCAATTCAGCTGATTGAAAAAACGGTAGTTAATGCGTATTTAGCTTCAGGAAGGTGTGCCTTTTCAATACTGACAAAAATGACTGTCTTCTTCCAAGCTTTTATGGAATCCATTTTTATCTTTCTCACTCCTTCCATGGTTTGGCAGTCTAAGCCTTGAAAACATAAAATGGCCTAAACCAGACTGTTAAGCATGCCAGTAAGATCACTGGTGTCCCTGAGGTTAACCTGTCTGTGCCTCACTCCACACAGACACCATGCAAAACCAACTGCGTCCTCCAGGACAGCTCCCACTCCCTCCACTGCCTGCTGTTTGGCCAGCGGTTTAGAGTTCCAAGGTGCAGGAGCAACAGATATAAAATGCTGCTGCAGCAGCCATCCAAGCTCTAAATCATTCCTGTGTACTTTGTGCTTTTCTGTGATGCAACACCCCAAAGTGGGCTTCTCATCTCTGATCTTCCTGT